>NW_020945237.1:2357467-2380457 GCF_900497805.2 Vombatus ursinus | reverse complement strand
CTCTCTCTCTCTCTCTCTCTCTCTCTCTCTCTCTCTCTCTCTCTCTCTCTCTCTCTCTCTCTCTCTGTCTCTCCATTTCTCTCCCAGCTAGGGCAAAGATAACCCTGAATTTCTGCTTCAAGAAAAAGCCCTGGGACTTGCTTTCATCCTGTGTTCGCTGCTGGCTGGGTGTTCCCAGGCATTACCTTCTGTCCGTTTATTCTCTGGGGTTTGTTTATCTAGCCCTGTTCCTCCTCCTTCCCAGCCTAGCTCGGCTTCAGCTTTGAACTGGAGCTCCAAAGGGCTGAAGCTAGGTTCCCTCTGTGAATCCTGTCTAAAACCTTCCCAGAGCTGTGCCAGTAAGGGACAGGCAGCCACAACAAGTGGGACACCCTTGCCACTTTCCTACCCAATTTCCCATCCACCAAAAAGCCTTTTGCCTAGCCTCCTGCCAAGCCCTGACAGCTCAGGAAGCCAAAAGGCCTCATTTGGATTCCTGCACAGGTCTCCCATCCAGAGCTCAGCTGCCAAGCCACGGGGCCAGCTTGACGAATGTGTTTTTAATATTCATTGTTCACTCTGTCTGTTACCCATGTGCACAGTGCAATTATTTTAATTCTTTGCACATGTGTAGTTATGAAATGGGTGCCTTTTAAGCCTTGCCAGCTTCTTTCTGAACCCCCAATATATTATTTCTACCTATGTTCCAGTTAGCTTGTCCCACTTCTTTATTTCATTTTCAAGATTAGACCATTCGACAGAGAAATAATGCTGTTATGTACAAAGCAAGGCCGGCCGGCTTTCTTCATGTGACAACAGTTGGTTTTGATTTGAGCTTGTGTGGTTTGTACATCTCTCCTCCCACCCTTTTCCACCCACACAGGCAAGCACATATTCCATCATGCACATCACACGTGTGCTTTACCCAGCCTGGCCATGTAAGGAGCAGACATAAAGGGTGAAGAACACACATGTGCACACAGGATTGACTTGGGAAAATGTCTTGGAGGTGAATTCTTTGTCCTTTTCATAAAAGGCTGTTCACTCTCTCTTCCAACATCCACCCGACAGCGCCAGATTAGACATTTCAGCCTCTAGATAAAGTAAGGAATGAGACTTCTCTTTCTTAGGGTAAGCAGTCCCTTTATTATATGTAACAGCTCATCATGAAAGGTAGCCTTTAATAAAGGCTAGCATTTGTATTTAATAATAGCTAGCTGTATTTACATAGCTCTCAAAGGTTTTATAAACATCACCTTATTTGATATCAAGAACAGGACAGCAAATACAAAACCTGATATGCATGTAACATTTTTTTTAAGTTGCTTGGGACAGTGGCAAAACCCAACAGATTCAGAGTTATGGTCCCTCAACCCCTGGAGACCTTGGACTTATTAGCCACATCAATTGCCTAAGGTTCCAAGAAAATGAATTATGAATCAAATAGTGAAGGTATCAGCATGGGAAACGTCACCAGCAATGCCCAAACACACGTTCTGTCCAATGGAGCTTTTCAAGATGGTCTTATATTTTACCAAGCTGATGAATTTGACACAGTTGCATCCCTGCCTGCTAAGTATTTTGCTTTCATTGTTTGGTGTCTCCATTTGTCACCGTGAAACATTATTATTTTAAGGTAGCAGGGAAGCCGGATGGCCGGATATATAATGGTATGGTAGCTTTAGGAGCCAAGAAGGGATCAAAGAGATGGATGGCTGGATAATGTAAAAGATCATACACATAAGAAAGAGAGAATGAAAAATAAAGAGAGAGGGAAAGAGAGGACAGCCAGAATTGTCACAAAAAAGATTTGCAAGAATGATAATAAAGGCTGCTGTTAGGAGCCTGGGAGGATGGTCAGCTCTGATAGGCCATCCAAAGATTTTTATACAATCCTGGCTTTCTTTGTTTGCATCATCTATGTCTCTAGTGAGGGGGCTGGGGAAGGAAGAAAGGAAAGGCTGGGAGGCAGGTATCTTGGAAACATCCTGCTATATGCTGCTACAAAAAATGTAGCCATAATTCTACATTCCTACAACCTGCTGCCTGGGCAACAGCTCATTTCATGGAGGTGCCTGGGGTCAGTGCCCAACCTTGCTCCCCCAGGTCCCAAAGCAAAAGCTAGTTTTGCCCAGTTTGTTGGCACAGTTAGATTGTCTCTGCCCAATGGCCCTGGTGAATTTCCATGATGCCAAACCAATAGGGTAGGGCTGTCAGACCATCCGAGATTATTAACCCTGATACACATTGTGTGTGTATATGGGGAGGGAGGGGAATGGGGCTGGTGTCATGTGTGTCCATAGGCATGGGTGAGTAGCATGGTATTCTAGAACCATAAGACCTAGAGATCTTCTTCTAATCCAGCACCCTCAAATAACTTCACCCATCAATGTCACCTTTCTCATCTGTAAATGGGGATAATAACATTTGCAAACTTGTTTCATGGGCTTATTTTGTAGTCACATAGTAATCACTTAATAAATGGCCATTGATTGATTTATAAATCTTAAAGAAATGGAGTTAACATTACTATAATTATTATTAACATCACTCCATTCTCAGGATCAAGACCTTGAAATTATCTATGATGCTTTTTCTCCCTTGTTCCCCATTGTCACCAAGTTCTGTCCATTCTATTTTCATAAAAATGGACGTAAGTAGAATTGCTCCTTTATCTTGAATTCTTTCCCCAATGTCACCTCCAGAGTTCAGGTCTTCATTGCATCTCACCTAGACAATTAGAATCACCTTCATAAATTTAATGTCTATTTCCTCTACCCCCATCCCCACAATCTATTCTATACCCAACTGCCAGATTAATCTTTCTCAAACTATGTTACCTCTCCACTCAGAAATCTTCAGTGGCTCCCCATTGCCTATTCAATTAAGGTCAACTCTGCATCCTGGCATTAAAGGCCTTCCAAGATCTGTCCCTAGGATACCTTTCCAACTTTATCTCCAGGAATTCTCTCCCATGAACCATATGTCCTAACCAAACTGGACTTCCTCAAACACATTCCATACTTTTCCATCATGACATATTTGCTCTGAACCTTCTCTTCCCTTTCTGAAACCTAATTAAATTCTACTCAACCTTCAAAACCCAACTCATTTGAAGTGGTTCCTCCATGAAGATTTTTTCCTGATTTGTACCAGCAGAAATCACCTCTTTTTCTTCTAAACTCCTCTATGTCATGGCAAGAAAGCCCATTATCGGGGCAGCTAGGTGGCACAGTGGATAGAGTACCGGCCCTGGAGTCAAGAGGACCTGAGTTCAAATCCAGCCTCAGACACAACACTCACTAGCTGTGTGACTCTGGGCAAGTCACTTAACCCCAGTTGCCTCACAAAAAAAAAAAGAGAAAGCCCACTATTTGCAATTTAGAATATAAGTCAATAAAAAGGCTTTATTACCAATATTAAGTTACAAAGTCTAAACAGAGGTGTTAGCTAACCCATAGAGATATTAGGGCAAAAGAACTTATGAAGACAAACCATTTCCCAGAGGTGCTTAAAGCTTACAGAAAGCATACAGCCATGCTGGGTACCTTGTTGTGGTGGTGGTGGTTCAGTTATATCAGTCATGTCTGACTCTTCATGAACCCATTTGGGGTTTTCTTGACAGAGAGTCCAGTTCACTTTATAGATGAGGAAACTGAGGCAAACAGGGTTAAGCAACTTGACCAGGGTCACACAGCTACTGTCTGAGGCCAGATTTGAACTTAGGAAGTTGAGTCTTCCTGACTCCAGGCCCAGCACTCTATCCACTGTACCACATAGCTTCCACTGCTGGCTTCACAACTGGTCAACAGCTTGCTTTGGGGACATTTTATCGTGTT
Organism: Vombatus ursinus; assembly: GCF_900497805.2. NCBI lineage: Eukaryota > Metazoa > Chordata > Mammalia > Diprotodontia > Vombatidae > Vombatus > Vombatus ursinus. The sequence continues at coordinate 2,376,639 of NW_020945237.1, read as the reverse complement.
TTAGACAATAGAAAGAGACTTTCTAATCTGATAGTTTGCCATTGACCTGGGTATGGGACGATCTGAGCCAGGATAGACATTGCTTGTCTTTGAACTGGGTTAAAATAAGGGAATAATTAGGGGTTAGAAGTGATCAGTCATCTACATTTAAGGTGGAGGCTTCATGTCAGTGTCCCCCTCTCTCTTCCATCGCAAACAGGACTCTGCTTACTTCCATATTGGCAATTATGACATGATGCTTGGTGTTACTGTCCTCCATTTCCATGTCTTATCTCCCCTGGTCTCCCACTATGGTACTACTCCAAAACCTCATCATGACGTGGAGGTGAATCTGGGTTGCAAAGGCTATGTCCAAAGACCAGAAATACTGGCAGACTTTGTCAAACTTGAAAAGCTGCCATTTCTAGCTCATACATCTTCTGAGGACCAGCCTAGCTAAGTTTGGAGGTATGGAGCATCACCAGGTTAGACAAAGAGTGATAAATTTCAGGGGTCCCTGCAACTCTCAAAAACCATCTATCTACTAAGTCACAGAAGGGTTGTTATTTGTGTCTGTGGGAGAATAGCTCACCCCAATAAAATTACAGATTTTTGAAATAATGAAGTCTCCTCTCTGCTAGATCTGCTAAGGGTAGGGACCATGTTTTATAAAACTACATGTGCCTGATGATATCTAAGTGCCTTACACATAATAGGACTCAATAAATATTTCTTATACAAATGAGTATCATTAGAAAGAGGGATTAGAGTCTGGCCAGAAGCTTAGCCAGCTGTTATCATTCCATATCTCCCCTCCTGGAAAAGTATGGTCTGCCTGTACGGCCCCTGGACCAAAGCCAAATGTATTATGGAAACAGCCAACCTTCTGGCTGGGTTGGCCACCTCCAAAAATACACAGGAGTCAGTCCATCAAAAATAAGTCAGTTCGACATCCAATTCCCCAACCAGCTGAGTTGGTATTGCAAGTGAATTTCTGCTGTAACTGTTTCTCTTTTTGAAACAAACCCAAGTTTTAAAATAAATAACATCACTTGAGCTGAATAGCCTAAACATTTCTCTCAAAAAGCACCCCATGAGGAAACCTTGTTACCTACTGCAGCCAAAAATCTACATGCCTACAAAGCATCCCAACTTCTCTTAGAGAATGCCAGGGACAGCTGGTGCCTCTGTGCTTCAGAGAAGAGACTTCAAATCTTTGGCGGGGAGGGGGGGGAGCTCAGTCACCAGACAGTGACAAAACAAAATCTCTCGTGAAATAAATGGCCAGAAATCTCAGCAAAATGTATTAACTACTCCTGAAAATAACCAAGAAGCTTATTTCCATTCAATGGTAGTGTATTGGAAAGAATACTAGAGTTGTAATTAGGAGACCTATGTTTGGAGACAGTGTGGTATGGAGAGACCGTTGGCTCCTGAGTCAGAAAACCTGTGTTCAAATCCTACCTTTCATTCTTATTTTCTGTGAAACTTTAGGCAAGTTGCTTAACCTCAGTGGGCTTTAATCTCTTCATTTGTAAAATTAAGAGGTTGGACTATATGCCTTCTGAGATCTCTTTCAACTCTAGCTGAAGGCTCTTACTATCCTATGAATCATAACTCTGACACCACCTGTGTAACCTGAGGCAAGTCACTTCACTTGTGTTCTGGTTTCCTCATCCTCAAGGAGGATAATAAAACTCTCACTATTTGTTTGGGATTGCAGAATAGAAGACTCACGAAACTTATGTTGGCCTCAGTTCCTTTTTCTTTAAAATGAGCGGTCCGAACCAGATAACCTTGAACACATTCCCAGCTTTAAAACTATGATCTATGTCCAGAGTCTAAAGGAATATAAGAGAAAATCAACCCCCCCACATTTACAAAAATCCAAACCCCACATTACTAATGATTATGATAAGAAAGGAAAAGGCACAGTATCTAAGAAAAACCAATGGAATAGAAACTCTTGAATGAATGGAGCTTTTTAAAGTACAGAAACAAAAGGTGGCAGGAGTGGCATAGAAACACTGAGAAGAATTCAAAAGGGAGTCATGAAAAGCCCCAGAATGAAGTAAGGTATAGGGGGCCATGGCCAGTCCTGACCTATGTCTTGCCGCTGGACTCCAATGACTCTGGAGGTGAGAGTGAGGCTGCTGACTTTGCACAGCTCTTAAATCACTGAAATCCAATTCACTTGCAAGTCAAGACATCACTCTCCTGATGCCATTGGTCCTCTTTGAGAATGATGGACAGTAAAAAGTCCTGGAGCGGGTAAGACTTAGAAGGGTCTGATCCTCTGAAGAGCTTCAGAGAACGGGTATGCTTATTTTACCGTGATCCAAAGTATAGAGCTAATATCAATGAACAGAAGTTATGAGAGTAGGTTTTGGTTCAGCCCCAGAAAATTTTTGTCCCAAAATGCAACTCATCACTCAGCTGAGGTCGATGTCTGTTACTGGTCTTTAATTGCCATTATGTTTTGACCACGGTTCAGCTCTGGGGAAACCTGACTTCTCTCAGTAGGGAAGTCAGTATTCCTCAGTACTCATTTTCATTGGGTTCATCATCCTTACCCTAGATTTCTGGAAGAACAAATTCGCCCTTCACTTTAGTCTAGGGTCTAGGGCTTCCTCCCTGCGCAGGGGAAAGTAAAGAAAGAACCTACTATATACACGACTCAGGTACAGAAGAAGTCCTCTTATTTCCACCCAGAAATGATAACTCTAGAGGTCACAGCACATATTACAGATGATTAGAATCTAATTCATATAACATTCCTACTAGTACAATCAGTTGGGAGGTCAAGACTTAAGCCTTGGAATATAAACAGTGCTTGAAAAACTGCTAATTAGGCATTTTACATGTCATTGACTGGTCAGACTTCCAAATGCAACCTTCTGCTGGGCTCTCTCTGTGCTGGCTCTCTTTCCCTTGCGGCCTTTCTGCTGCTGCTCTTATTGTTATAACTATTTCCATAGCCTCTACCTTAGTGCAACCCATTCGTGACGATGCTTGAGTACTCTCTTCTCCCTTCTGTGAGGGTGCTTGGAAGGGAGGGAAGACTGCAGCTGCTTTTCAAGATCTCACCAAGTGTGTTAAAAAAAAAAAAAAGAAATCACAAAGTCGTACAGAGGAAAGAGACCCCATTCTAAGCACCATTTAGCCTAGGCAGGATACGTGTTCATGGCTTGAGACCAGATGGGAGACTGGACATGACCACCCCTGCCCACCTGACTCTCTAGACAGCCCACACCAGTCTTCACACAGTGAAGTTGGTGGGAGGAAAAACCCTGAGGGCTGTGATGCCCCTTTGGTATATCCAAGGAGATCTGACTCAGAAGCCAATTAAAAGATTTTCCCTTACACAATACAAACCCTGAGTCATCATGGCTGACAGGAAGGAGTCAGAGCATATCTGCCTACTCTGAAGAGGGGAAGAAGCAAATCCTAGATCCTGCAATCTAGAGGATTTCCTATATATAAATTAAGATATGAGCTTACTTTCAGCCCGGAGGGGTGTACCACACCCGAAGTTCTTGAGAATTATTAATGTACATACATGCACCTCTGAAACCTGAGAAGTCTTGAGGTTTAAGCTTGGTATAGATTTTGGCAGGGGACGAGACTTGTCCTTGAGATTTAGGGTTCCTCTAGAGCCCTGGATTCCAAAGAGACACTAAGCAAGACCTCCACAAGATCCTCCCTAGAGTGGATCAAAACACCTGAATTACCCTTCTCTCTCGGCTCCCCCCTCCCCCAACCAGTTTACTCATTAGCTATATCCAGGACCTGAATTTGTCCCAGGCTTGAAGTGTTATCCTTAAGACAATAGTGAATTCTTGGAACTCCCAGAATTCTCAAGATGGCCCTAGAAATTTGAGAGGAGTAGTCCAAGGCTACGTCCTTTTCAAAACGGGATTCTGAATACTTCAATATTTTCTAATTGCATCCATTTCTGAATGGATAAGCAGTAGCACATCACTAACAAGTCATAATAACATAGAGATTATGGCACCTTAGAGATGAGACGATCACAGGAACAGAGATTAAGAGAATAGACCTTGGAAACTATGCAGTACAATTCACTTCGGAGATGAGTAAACTAAGACCAGCAAGGTGGCGCAGTGGATAGAGTGCTGAGCCCTCCATGGGCTGTGGTTAAGAAAGAAGTGGGCCCTTGTCTCTCTGAAGGCTTCTAGGTTTGAAGTCATTTGGATCCCGGGCATCCAAATTTGACCTAAGTAAGGACTTCTCTAACAGCTTACCTAGAGCCCTTGGAGCTACATTTAATTGCTGTGAAACTAAGCTGTTTGCAGCATCCTTTATTGTTTCCATAGAAGGTAGAGCTGTTCAAGACTGTCAGTCTCCCCTGCATGCTGCCAATCCTCAGGAGAGGTTGAACTGTCCTGCTTTCCCTGGTTTCCTTACTTAGAAATTTAGCTAAAACTATATAGTCCTTTAAGGTTTGTACATTGCTTTCTTATTAACAGGGTTCACACGTTATGTCCATTTTATGGATAATGAAATTGAGGATTGACTTCTGGTCACATAGTATAGCATTAAGGTCCTTATTTTAAAGAAGACATCTAGAACAACTTCATCTTGTGCATATGGAAGCAGAGGTTCAGCAAACCTAAGGGATTGTCCAAAGTCAGACAGGTAGTAAGAAACAAAACCAAGATTTGAATCCAGACCCTCTAACTCCAAATCCAGAACTCTTTCCACTATGAGGATGCTGCCTTCCCATAATTCCTTTCCATATACCAAAGCTGAAGGTTCAAACTCAAGTCCCTCTGGCGGGCAGTTTAAACCCCAATGAATCTGGAGATCCTGGGAATGAAGAGCATCCCAAGAGAAGAAAGTGAATTCAGAATTCCAAGGTCAGAAATTCATGACATGAAGAGAAGGTCTTAGCGCAACAGTTCTTCATCTCAAAGCCACAAACTTGTTTGTTAATATTTCGATGACTATTTCAATATAATTGGCTTCCTTTGTAATCTTATCTATCTTGTTTTGTGCATTTAAAGATATTATTCTGAGAAGGGGTCCCGTAGACTTCCCCAGACTGCCACAAGGGTCCATGACACCAACAAGGTTAAGAATCCTAGTATTCTAGAAAGTAACAATAGTAATCCTTAAAAGGGTGGGTATATATGGGGCAATTTCAGTTGAGGTAGGGAAAATCAGAGGAGGGCTTTGGGCTGAGGGCAGTTTTTAGCTGGAGAGTTCTTACCTGACTCTTTTACAGTGACTCAGGACCTAGACCTGAGACAAGGGTCTCCACCAACACCAGTCCTTGCTCTTTAAAAACCTGAAAGAGCACTAGCTCTGGAATCAAAGGGTCTGGGTTCAAATCCTGACTCTGAGACTTACTACCTTGGTGACCTTGAGCAAGCCAACTTAACATCCCTTGGCCTCAGTTTCTTCATCTGTAAAATAAGAGAATTGGACTCAATGATTTCTGAGGCTCCTTCCAGCTCCAGTTTTCTGATCCTACGATCTCCCCAGTTTTCAAAGATGGCTTTTCCTAGAGTTAGTAGAGATAAGCAAGAGAAGAACTTCTTAGGTCAGACAGGAATTCTGTTTATAATAATAACACCCCAAAACTCTTATCTGAGAAGAGAAATGATTTACAGAAAGATAATTTTAGAAAGAAAAAGTAAAGCATAAAACTGGGAGAGATGGTGTTAGATCAAAAGAAAGACTGGAAAAACACTCACCTAAAATGATGGCATTTCATAGGGGTGACACAACTGTGGAATGGCAGGAACCAACTTGGACACTGTGGCTTAACCTTTTCTGTCATCAGATACCCCACAGCCCTTTCAGAATAATATTTGCTTCCACCTTTAGTAGGTTTGTCTATGCTCAGAGAAAGCGCATTAATCAAAAGAGGGACGCTGGCATTATTGACCTCAGTGCTGAAAGGAGAAAAGGAAAGCTGGTTGGTGGCTTCCTAAGGATAGCTATCCTCCCGTTGATTGAACAGCTCTGTGGGAAACCTCCAGCAACTTGAGAGAAGCTGTGGATGGGAACTATGCAAACCTGACCTAGCTTCATTAGGACTTTTGTGCCTCTTTGGATGTTTGTGGCTGTGACCCCAAATCAGATGAGGCTGACCGGGTTTTGGAGTTAATTTCAGTCAATGCCATTTTTAATGAATGGGTCAGGTTACCTGCTACCTCAATGCCAGTGACCTTCATCCTTTTCATTCCTCCTTTAAGAATCATTGATAACCAACTGATGAGCAATCTGTAGTGGCTTTCAGTTATAAGAACACAGGAGAGTATGAGCTAACTGGCTATAACCCAGTGTAGGACCTATGGGTCAGGATTTTGCCCATAACACTTTGTGTTATCTAAAAGGTCACTTACCCTTTATGGAACTGTTTCCTTGTGGAATAGTTGACCTCAGAAAGTCCCTTCTGCCATCATGGCTCTGTGTTTCTGGGAAATTATTCTATGCTTTTCAAAATCCATAATGTCTTTACCAATGCTAAGGGGGAAATAGAGTAATAAAGATTCAATTACTTTCATTGGTTTCTTCACAGTCATCACTAGGTATGTTGACCTTTAGGTCATTCAGTGATTCAATGGTCACTTGCCAACAAAAAGCAATATTAAGGTATAAAAAAATCACAAAATGCCATATATATATATATATAAAGAATCTTTTTCATACTATCTTTTAAGAACAGTAGGCAATAATAATAATGATCACACACATATATACATGTATATATATATACATATACATATACATATATATATATACATACATAAAATACTTTAAGGGATAGACACTGCTTCCTTCACAACCACCTAGTAAATTAGATAAACCAGCATTTTATAGATAATGAAACTCAGCCTCAGTGAGGTTACATACCTGGCCCATGGCTACACAGCTAGTATATGTTGGAGCTAAGATTCAAGCCAGGTTTCTGTTAGGCTGAGAACATCACAGAAAGGCAGACAGTGGGAAAGATTCATTATCCCCATAGCTGTGCCATTCTTAATGCTGCTGGTTGTCATTATGGTACAAAATCTGACCCCCTAAGAGTTTGTGATGGTCAATGTACAGTGATAGAGCAATAAAACATAATGAATGGAGTATAAGGAGTGTAGGCCACTTTGTGATGAAGCTTTTCTGGCTATGGCAAATTAGGAAACAGAGAAAAATTGTAAATGGCCTTCATCTCTATGCAATCCCCTTGCACTTATGCAGCAACGGTGGCAGTGCAGTAAGAAAGGCAAAAATTGTTATAGTAAAATGGTTTTTCCATCAAGGATAGTGGACACCACAGTTGGATCCTAACATCACATTCCCCAAAGTGCTTATAGAAAAGGAGACATGGTACTAAAAAGAACAAAGGGAAAAAAGAACCAGATTGGATCAATTATATATTTATGTATATTTGCATATGTGTAAGCCATATTGGAGGTGATATAATTGTGAGGGCACTTAGGGACTGATTTTCAAGGATTCCAAAGGAAGCAAAGACACAAAAGTAAAAAAAAAAAAACTTAGACTTTGCTGGTACAAAAAAAAAGAGACCAAGAAAACATGAGCAACTAGTAACTTATATGTCTACTCTCCCATTCATATAAAATCTTTGAGGGTCATCTATGTGTGAATTGAGGGAAACCAAAATGATGGTAGTAGATAAGGACAGGCAGGCTTCCACAAATTACATTCAATAATGAACCATATCTTTACCACCTAACAATTGAAAGATGCAGAAAGAGAAATGAGCTGTTTGTGCTCATTTTTTGTTAATTATCCAAAAAAGCATCCAACTAAATCAATTTTCTACCTTCCAAGCTCTTTTTGCATCAAGGTATCTCCTATTCACATCAGTATCATTAAGGATTCTTCATAAGAGGTAACAAGAGTAATAATCCTGTTAAATGATCCTTTGATAAACATCTGACAAGGCATTATATGGGGAGATGTACGTTCACCAAAATAGATGGAGGAGCTCTGGCATAGAGTCCAGGTTAAGGAGGGATCCCTTTGGATGGGATACTTCTGTCTGTGAATGTTATTGTGCTGATTACACAGAGTTGTACTGTGTGATGCTGGAAAACCTCCTAGAAAAGATCTGTAATCATTCAAAGAGTATGGCTTGCTCATCCACTCAGGAAAAACTAAGTGGATAAAAAATTTCTATTGCCCTGATTTCAACATAAATCTGAATGAACTTTCCAACAGTATGCATATTTGGGACAGATAGATGGACAAACAATTGAGAAGGGCTTAAAAATGAAAATAAAGAGGAAGGTAGGCTATATTGCTTTTGGGAAACTGAAAAACATTCTACCAACTCCAAAATTCCTGTAGAAACAAAAGTCTGTCTTTATAACACATTTTACTGGCATTTCTGTATGGCAACAAGACCAGAAACACCACTACCTCCAAAGGACTAAAGATGAGCATCATGAAGAGGGCAAAACAAGGTAGAGGGTGGTGTGAACAGGCTACAGCACATAATCAACAAGGAACTCCAAAGAGAAATAAGCATAAAAGATGTCATTAGGGAATTTTATGGCAGAAAGAAAAGATGGACCAGTCACACGGCAATAGCAAGGGATGATAGGAGGATGGCCAGAGTGCTCTACCAATACGCTTGCAGTGTTGGGGGAGGGGGGGAAGACAGGCCTCTGGCATATTAATGCCCCTCTTGTGATTAGCTTTTGGTAGGACGTGGATGAGGATTGTACAAGATGAGCAAGCATGGATGGGTTGCACTCTGTATTATTGGAGGGAACTCCTGAATTGAGAAAATCACAGATCATCTTAAGAAGACAGATACAAATCTGTAATAAAAGAGCTAGAATAGCAACAAGAAAAAACACAAGTGGGAAGAAAAGTGAAAGTTGCAATGTAGAGGGAAAATAGCTTCAGGAAAATAGAACAGAGTAGGAATGATTGCATTATACTGCTCTTACTGAGTTAAACTCCTGGTTCCACAGAGAGAGAGGAGACCTCCAGAATAAAGGAGAGCTCAAAGAGAGAGGAAAGTGAGTGTGGGGCAAAGAAATGGAAGGAGGATGGCAGACAGAAAGTGCAAATGATGATGGGAGAATGAGAGACAGCGAGGGAGGGGATGGAGTAAAAGGGGAAGGGAGGGGAGGATGGGGAGGGGAAAAGGGAGAGGGGGAGAGAAAGGAGAGAGATGAACAGATAGACAAAGGAAGAAAGTGTCAGCAAAGTGCTTCCTCCAGGGAAATCACTCCCACCTCTACATTTTGTTTTTGTATTTTTTCCAAACTATCAAATACTTAGATATTACTGGCATTCCCTGCTTTCCCATGGTAGAGATTAAAGAAGTGGGTTTTCTATCTCTTTCTGTCTTGGCTTGACTTTGCAAACATTTCTTCATGATCCAGTTAGTTATCAACACAAAAGGCTGTTAAAGAGCAATTATATCTTTTCCTCAGGGAACAAAAGGACTTTGTGTAAGAGGACTTCTCCTATTGTTATCTGCCAGAGTCTGGTCTGTGAAGTATAGACTGACCTCACAGGGATCTACTGGACTCACTTTCTCCTACTGCTTTGATACTGGGTCATCTTGTCCCAGAACGATCAGATTCTGTGTTATCTCTTCATGCCAGGGAAATAGTTTAATGGTCAAACATGTCTCTGATCAACCAGGTAGTATCTGCCCCTCCCAAGGGAGGAAATAATGGAGTCTTCAGAGAAGTCTTGCTACCGTGTTCAGGAAACCACTTCTTCAATCCTTCCCATTGCTCCCTGAAATTCACCTGAAAATAACTCTTATGTCCCTCAGTGCCATTATTATGGGCTTTCAGTATACCAAAAACCTTGGAAAGTGATTACTCCTTCTCAAACTGGGAAAATCTGGATGACCAACATCTCTATAAATAAACCAGGAAATAATGAATTAGAACATAGAACTTTGGCTGATTAAATACAGGCAAGGTAAATAGCTGACTTTGTCTCACCTTTCCAACTTTCTCCAACTTGAAATTCCTTTAACAGGGAGGAAATATAGCTCAGGTTTAAAATGTAAATAGCCCTGGATGAGGCAACATACTAAGGAGTAAATTCATACTAAAGAGTAAATGACTGATGTAAGATCTTTTCTTATGAGGAAGGAAGGGAGGAAAAGATCATAAGAGAACTGGTTGCCTAAAAGGTTAAGGTGGAAAAGAAGTTCCATTATAGGAAGAAAAGAAAAGAAAAGAAAAGAAAAGAAAAGAAAAGAAAAGAAAAGAAAAGAAAAGAAAAGAAAAGAAAAGAAAAGAAAAGAAAAGAAAAAGGAAGTTGGGAGTGTAAGAGAAGAATTTTACCTACCTCACCATTTTGCTTAGGGCCAGTCTTGTACTTTAAGTAAATGTGTAATTGATTAGTGAGCTGTTCTCAAAAAGTATTAGTGTCAGTTGAATATTACCTTGGGAGCTCTTTTTAGTGGTATTCTCTAGGGATTGGTCCTGGGACCAATTCTATTTAATATACCAATCAGTAATAGAGAGTTCATATATTAAGTCTGCCATTAACACCAAGTAGGGTGGGATAGCTTGTCCCCAGAAAAATAGAATAGAACTTACTCTATCCCTGAGCAATGGGAGATGTAGGCAGATAAAATAGGATGAAGTTTAATGAGAAAGTGCAAAGCTACTCCTTCCAGCTATAAATCCTATTATCCTAATGCACTTAAAAGGATTCCTGACTTCCCTGACCCCTTCTCCTGCCTCCCTTCTCTGAAATCCTTTGGGATTTGCAGACTGAACCATACCACTAAGTGCAGTATTGCTAACATTAGATTGTTTTATAGTTGTTTCAGTCCCACTCCCTGAGAATTATAAGCTCCTTGTGGGGGCAAAGGACAACAACATATAATGTTCTGGAATACCCCCAACTCCTAAAACAAAACTAGGCACACTGTTGACAATACATTGACTGAAATATATGTATAGGAGAGACCCGATAACATGGCAAGTACGGTAGGCACAGCTACGTTTGGCTAGACTCTAATTATGAGTAGGCAATATAGTATTATTGTTTTTAAATACCTGACCTAAATTGTTTTAAATGCATGACCTTAGAATGCAGCATGTGGGGATCAGTGAGTTAGCCCTCCACAATAATCAACATTAATAGAGCTAGTGGTCCATTTGGGACTGTTTTCTACACACAAATTACAGCAAAATATCGAAAACTCAGAGAGGGTCCAGGGGAGATTGGTGAACTCAATTAAAGGGCTGGGCAATGAGCACTATGAAAAAAAGGTTTTAAAAATCAGAATTATTGTGTCTACAGAGTAAATGACTGATTTAATATCCATCCAAGTATGCTAAGAGAGGATGTAATGAGTTCATAAGCTGCTTTTCTTCCTTTCCGCTAAGGAAAGGACAATTGGGAATAAGTTTAAATTGCACCAGGACTCATGTAGGTTAGGTACGAGGAAGAACTTCCTGATACTGGAACTCATTGACAAGGGAGATTTTTCATGTAAAGATCAACCAATTATGCTGGAAACTCACCGTGACATTTTTCAGTCATGGTGTCTTTTCAGTCAATGCCATGAGAATTGAAGGGTAATAATCTGGCAAGATATTCCTCAGCCCCTCCATCCATATTTGTTGTTGTTGTTCATCCTTTGTTTTCAAAGAGGACCAATGGTATCATGGGGTGATGTCTTGACTTGCATATAAATTGGATTTAAATGAGGCAGAGTTGAACAAAATTGTTGGTTTCACTCTCTCTTCCGGAGTCAAGGAAGTCCCGTGGCAGGACAAAAGTCATGACGATTGGCAATGGCCTGGGATACAGTGGATAACCTTGGCCTCTGTGATGTCTGACCAAGCTCTAAAGCACTCCACAGCACCTGCTTCAGCCCCCTTCAAGGCCATTGGAACAAGTTTTTTCTCATCTGGTCATTCTGTGGGAGAAAGTCTTCACATACCTGGGGTAAACATCCTCCTAACTCACCAATGAGTTTGAGGCCTATCAGTTACCTTCAACCTGGTTTAGTCTATCTGACAAGATGGTTTTACCAGGATGTGGCCACTATGCATACTACAGTTTCTTGGAGCACAGATAAGTGGACACCAAAGGTGGATGAGCAACCCTGAAAAGGGATCAGCAAGCCCTCACACCAGAGATGCTGGTCCTCCCCAAACACTGATGTCAATTCCATATCTGTATCTCTGCCCTGATTCTCACTTGGGCTCGAGTCCCCATATTTCCAACTGCCTACTGAATAGCTCCCCATTATCTCAAACTCAACACTGCTAAATCTTGAATGTATCATTTTTCTCCCAAACCTACCCTTCTTAATTTCCCAGTTTCTACTGCTGGTATCACCATCCAAATAACCAGTCAGATAAATCCAGAATTATCTTTAATACTTCTTTGATATTCTTGGTCCTATCAAATCTGCCTCTACAATCCTCTTTTATTGGTTCCATTTGTTCTACACCTATATATATATATATAGAGAGAGAGAGAGAGAGGGAGTCACTTATATATAATATATAATCACTCAAGGTACTGGGGCCTTGCTCTTCTTGCATATCTTTTGTATGAATATAACATTGTATCGGATACCAATCAAGCATACAGGCTATCCAATGGTTTTTCCTTGTTCTTGCTGCATAGAATCATAAAATAATAGGTTTAAAGATGAAAGAGACCTTAGAGGTCATTTAATTCAATTCCCTCATTTTACAGATGAGGAAACTGAGGCCTTGAGATTTTCAGTAACTTACCCAAATACATACAAGCAGTAAGGGATGGATAGTATTTAAACCCAGATCATCTAACTCCAAAACTCATGATCTTTCCATTCTATCATATGTGAGCAGCCTATCTCCTTTTCTAGTCATATTTTTCTATGGTGATCTATTGTACACCTATTCTTCCACACAATTTTTCATTGTTAATATTTTGCAATCGACTTACATTTACTATTGTTTAATAGGTAACCTAAAATCTTAATTCATTGGAGGCCATGGTAATCCACGACTTACAACCATATTAGAAGAATGATGACATTAAAAAGATGTACCTGAGTTTCAGGAATAAAATTGTGGTCATTAAGGGAATGATACAATTTTCCAATGGCTATCCGGCCTGCTCTCCTACTCCTGTTTAATTCTGAACAGTTCTCAATGTTCTCACTATTCCAGTTATCCCTTCCGTACCAAGGCCCCCAAATCTGTATCTCCAATCTTATCCTCTTTCTCTTTCTCCAATCCTATTAACTTCAGCTTCCTATGAGATGTTTTCATTTAGATGACTCATAGTCAAATTCAACATACCTAAAACAAAATTTGTTCCTTGCTTAAGACCTTGAGTAACTGTGGTCTAGTGGAAGCCAGCTAGGCCCAAGACAAAGATCTGGTAAGTTGGAAGAAGGTGGTATGGATGCAATGTCAGAATACTAGACTTGAATTTAGAAGACCTATATTCAATTCCTGACTTGCTCATCTTCTAAATATTTGACCTTTAGCCTTAATCTTTTTGAGTCTCAGTTTCTTGACATGTAAAATGAAAATAATAGTACCTCCCCTACCTAATTCAAGGGTTGATAGAGGGAAAGCATTTTGTGAATCATAAAGTAAGTCATTAGCATAACTACTTCACATAATGTTTTTTAAGGAGCAAATAAGATAAAATGGGTAAAATGCTCTATAAAACTTATAGCACTATGTAAATCTAAGTTATTATTATTATAAATCCCTTGTATAAAACCAAGTCAGATTCTAGCACTGAAGGCCAAAATAGAAAACAAAAGCAAGGTTTAGCATCCAAATGTAAATTAGACACTGGTTTTTGAATGTCAAAGCTAGGCAGATGCATGGTCAAAGTATATAGGCTATGGGGCCACCATTCAGTGGTCTAAAACTAGATAAATGGAATCATCCAGGAATGGAGTATAGGCATACATCCAAGTTTGATGTTTAGTATAGGTATACACACATACACACACACACACACACACACACACACACACACACATCCCAATAGACAATTAAGTTCAGCCCATCCCAGGATCAAGAACAGGGAGTAAGAACCACTCTAGCCCTCACTGGTCCATCTTCTTTTCCTGTAAATGTCATTAAGTGTTTCTAGTCTGTATCATGTGACATCACTTAATGAGATACTGTCTTGGATTATTTGTTCTTGTTTTGTGGTTTTATTACTCATGCTTCCCCTGGCAGATTGTATGCTCCTTAAGGACAGGGCTTATCTCTTGAATATCATTTATTCACACAAACACACAGATGGATACATGGTAAATATTCCATCGATGCTTGGTTGATTCATCTGAATGGGCATCCAAACTTATCCCCTCGTTTCCTAAGCCATTAGCTAATCATGGGGCATCATTTTCATTCTTCTTTTACAAATGAAAAAGTGAAATTGCACATAGTAATGAACAGAGAGTGGTCCCCAGGGTCAAGACCTCGGTTCAAGTGCTGTATACTGGACTTCCAGTGTGACCCTGGGAAAATAACAATCTCTCAGAGCCCCAAACAAGTCTCTAAGTCTTTAAGTTTTGGAATAGGTGCCAAGTTGCAGAAATACAGAAACTATACTAATGAATCACAGTTCTGGTCCAAAATGGGAAAACTGAACCCAGAAACTATATGAACACAATTACAAAACATTTTTCACACAAATAAAGTCAGATCTAAATAACTGGAAAAACATCAGTTGCTCATGGATAGGCCAAGCTAATATAATAACAATGACAATTCTACCTAAGCTAATTTACTTATTCAGTGACATACCAATCAAACTACCAAAAAATTATTTTATCAAGTTAGAAAAAATAATAACAAGATTCATTTGGAAGAACAAAAGGTCCAGAATATCAGGGGAACTAATGAAAAGAAATGCAGAGGAAGGTTGCCTAGCCATTCCAGATCTTAAATTATATTATAAAGCAGCAATCATCAAAACTGCTTGGTACTGGCTAAGAAATAGAGTGGAGGATCAGTGGAATAGGTTAAGTATGCAAGACACAGTAGTCAATGACTATAGTAATCTATTATTTGATAAACTCAAAGACCCCAGCTTCTGGGATGAGAATCCACTCTGAAAAAAAACTGCTGGGAAAACTGGAAAAGAGTATGGCAGAAACTGGGCATTGATCAAAATCTCACACCATATACCAAAATAAAGTCAAAATGGGTTCATGATTTAGATATAAAGGCTGATACTATAAGCAAACTGGGAGAGCAAGGAATAGTTCACCTAACAGATATATCGAGAACAGAAAAATTCATGACCAAACAGGAGATAGAGAACATTACGAAAAGCAAAATGGATAACTTTGATTACATTAAATTGAAAAGTTTTTGCACATACTAAGCCAATGCAACTAAGATTAGAAGGAAGGTAGAAAATTGGGAAAGAATTTTTACAACCAGTCTCTCTGATAAGGGCCTCATTTCTAAAATATATAGAGAATTAAGTCAAATTTATAAGGATACAAGTCATTCCCCAAGTGATAAATGGTCAAAGGATATGAACAGGCAGCTCTCAGATGAAGAAATTAAAGCCTTCTATAGTCATATGAAAAAATGCTTTAAATCACTATTGATTAGAGAAATGCAAATCAAAACAACTCTGAGGTACCACATCACACCTATCAGAATGGCCAACATGACAAAACAGGAAAATGATAAATGTTGGAGAAAATGTGGGAAAATTGGAACACTAATGCATTGATGGTGGAGTTGTGAAATGATCCAACCATTTTGGAGAGCAATTTGGAACTGTACCCAAAGGGCTATAAAAATGTGCATACCCTTTGACCCAGCAATAGCACTTCTAGAGTTATATCCCAGAGAGATCATACAAATGGGAAAAGGACCCACATGTACAAAAATATTCATAGCAGGTCATTTTGTGGTGGCCAAGAATTGGAAATTGAGAGAATGCCCATCAATTGGGGAATGGCCGAGCAAGTTGTGGTATATGAATGTAATGGAATACTATTGTGCTATAAGAAATGATGAACAGGCTGACTTCACAAAAACCTGGAAAGACTTGTATGGTCTGATGCTGAATGAAGTGAGCAGAAACAAGAGAACATTGTACACAATAACAGCCATGTTGTGCGGTGACTAATAGTGAAAACTTAACTCTTCCCAGCAATACAAGAATCTAAGACATCTCCAAAGGCCTCATGATGGAATATGCTATCCACAACTGAAGAAAGAACTATGGAATTTGAATGCAGATCGAAGCATACCATTTGCTATTTTTTTCCTCTTCTGTTGAGTTTTGTTTCCTCTTTCTGGTGGTTCCTCTTATTGGTTCTAATTCTTACTTACAACATCACTAATGTGAAAATGTGTTTAAAAGGGTTGTATATGTATAGCCTATATCAGATTGTGCACCGTCTTGGAGGTGGGGAGGAAGGGGGAGAAAAATTTTAAACTCAAAGGCATATGGAATGTATGTATTTGTATAGATAGATAGATAGATAGGTAGATAGATAGATAGATAGAGGGCATAGGGTGAGTTGAAGATGAAGGAATGATATCAGGAGAGTAAAATTAAGGGGTGAGAGAGGATTTTACTGGGAGAAGGAGAAAGGGAGAGGTAGAATGGGGTAAATTATCTCACATAAAACAGACAAGAAAAGGCTTTTACAGTGGAGGGGAAACGGGGGAAGGTAAGAAGGAATGAGTGAATCTTATTCTCATCAGATTTGGCTTAAGGAGAGAATAACATACACACTCAATTGGGCATGGAAATCTATCTTACCCTACAGGAAAATGGGGGGGGGAGGGGACAAGAGACCAGGAGGATGATAGAGGGGAGGGTAGATTGGGGGAGGGGATAATCAGAAGCAAGCACTTCTAAGGAGAGACAGTGTCAAAAGAGAGAATAGAATAAATGGGTGGCAGGATAGGATTAAGGGAAATATACTTAGTTTTTCACAACATGACTACTATGGAAGTGTTTTGCATGACTTACACATGAATAACCTATATTGAGTTGCTTGCCTTCTTAATGAGGATGGGTGGGGAGGGAAGGAGGGAGAAAATTTGGAACCCAAAGTTTTGAAAACACATGTTAAAAAAATTCTTTTCACATGCAACTCAAAAATAAGATATACAGGAAATGGGGTATAGAAATCTATCCTGCCCTACAGGAAAATTGAAGAGGAAGGGGATAAGGGGGGGGAACAGATAGAAGGGAGGGAAGATTAGGAGAAGGGGTATTCAGAATGCATGACATCTTGGGGTGGGGGGAGGGACGAGATGGGGAGAAAATTTGGAACTCAAAATCTTGTGGAAGTGAATGTTGCAAACTAAAAATAAATAATTTTTTTAAAAAGCATATGGAAGTGATTGTTGAGAAATCAAAATAAATTAATAAAAAAATGGGAAAACTGAGGCACAAGCTAAGCTGTTAGCCAAAGTAGGAGTGGAATTTGGGGCTTCCAAATGATGAGCCCAATGCCATTTCTTCTAATTGTGGTAGCTATTAGTAACAACGTATTATTTTATATATACATATATAAAATCTTCTCTGATAAAGTTGCTGTGCAGGAGCAGTTTAATTTTTGCCTTTGTATTACCAGCCTACCATAGTGCCCACACAGAGCAGGTGCTTAATAAAGACTTGCTGATTGATCACTCAAAGTGTTGAAAGAAGAAGATATTTAAAAAAATAGAATATATAGATCTTTCCACTACTCTCAGAATAGAATGTAAATCCTATGAAGGCAGGGACTGTTTGGGAGTTTTTTGTCATTGTCTTCCCAGTGCCTGACACTGTGTTTTGCACACAGTAGGTATTTAATAAATGCATGTTTAATTGAATTGAATATACATGTGGGGGAAAGGAATACCTACAAAGTCACACATAGCATAACAATGACACTTCAATCTACATGTTCCCTTGAATTTCTCAAGATCAAAGTTATATTAATCTACTTCCCCTTCTCTAGTAGATTCAGTATATAAAGAGTTAATTGAGTTATGAAAAGGCGAGGAGGAGGCAAGCTGTGTTGCTTATTGGAAGATTTTGATGTGCATTTCGCAAGTCTTTTTAACTCTGCTCTGAGACTCAGGATTTACAGGGATCAATAATGGGCCAGAGCCAGCTCTACAGGAAAGGAGATTTGTCAAAGAAATTGGCATCACTAGGATATGGTCTGCTGAAAGCCAGCATGGGCGTCACAGGGATGCATAACCTCACTGCCTGAATGTTTCATCCGTGCTGCTCCAAACAGGGAGATTTCTACATCAAAAACTGATGACACATCCATTATTTCCATCTTTCAGAGGTATTATAAAGCAGTAGATGGTTAATTGACAAACGGTTTGGGAAGACAATTTTTATAGGACTTCAGAAGAAAGAGGGAGAGATCCCTTCTGGCTGGGGTCACCAGGGAAGGCTTCACCAAAGACACGGGACTGAAACTGGGTCTTGAAGAATAAAGGGGAAGGCATAGTCTACTGAACAAGCCACATGGTACAATGGAAAGAGTGCTGGATCTAGAGTCGGGCCTGAGTTCAAACCCCAGCTCTGCTCTACAACTTTCCCAAGTGACTATAGACAAGTCATTTAACCTCTAAGACAGCTAGTTTCCTTCTCTGAGAGGGTTGAACTTGGTGACCTCTAAGGGCCCTTCTAGCTCTAAATATACGATCCTATGCTTATTCTGTTCCCTCCTCTCCCAACCAACAAAGGGTCTTTATTCGTGTGTTTTTTTTAAAATGACAGGAAATTAAAATACGATGAAATCCCGATTGAAAGTGAGTCATTGATGGAGAATAATGCGAGGCAGTAGAATAGGAGTTTTGTGGATAGATTTCAGTGAGTCCACGATCTTGAGTGGGAAAACATACAGGTTTTTATTTTCATTAACCACTAACCAGAATTTGGCATTTCTCTCAATTATGATTGGATTCAATGGATCCGGGTTCAGATCTGTATTTTGCCACTTGCTACTTATATGACCTTAGGGTAAGCCGGTGCTCTCCTTACAGACCTTGCTTTCCTCACCTTGAGCTAGAAAAATGGGCCAGATGGCGTCTGAAGTTCCACCCAACTCTAGTTCTGTTATCCAAAGACCAATGACAAACAGACAGACAGGATAGACAGACAGACAGACAGGAGAGCTAGACAGACAGATAGATAGATAGATAGATAGATAGATAGATAGATAGATAGATAGATAGATAGATAGATAGATA
>NW_020945237.1:2289338-2357457 GCF_900497805.2 Vombatus ursinus | reverse complement strand
ATAGATAGATAGATAGATAGATAGATAGATAGATAGATAGATAGATATACAGACAGACAGGAGAGCTAGAGAGACAGACAGACAGATAGACAGACAGACAGATAGATAGACAGACAGACAGACAGACAGACAGATAGATAGATAGATAGACAGACAGGAGAGACAGACAGGAGAGAGAGAGAGAGAGAGAGAGATTTGAACTCAGCTCTTCCTGACTCCAATCCAACAGTCTTGCCCACTGTACTACCTCTAGCCCATTTGTTTAACAATTTTAAGCTCAGCCGTAGTAATGAGAGATTTCTTCTCCTGTCCCCTCTAACATCTTTATGATATGGCCTTCTCGTTTCCATTTGGAGTTTATTGTAGTCAGCGCATACCAATAATCTTCAGGTAATAGTGTCTGGCTACAAGCCATAGAACACCAGTCTCTGAAGTTACTGAGCACCCACAGGGAAATGAGGAGTTAGTTGCCTGTAAGCATGAGCAGACCTATATACATTATAAATAGGAAAACAAGTAGGAAGCATGGCATAAAGGATGCCATCACAGAAATGTGTAATTAGGTGGGGGATGGTTTGCTTGTTGGTGAGAACAAGGGACAATCAATGAGTGGTCTACATGCTTCATTTGTGCCCATATAATATCATGAATTGTAGAGGAAGGTACCCAACACATTAGGTGGGAACCTCTATAAGTAGATTTATTGGAAGATATGGACAAGAGATGAACAGAAATGACAGGCACGGATGGGTAGTCAGAGAGAATGTCTAAAAGGATGAGATTACAGATTCATTTAAAAATTAATAAACCATGGTGTTTAAATCATCTGAATCTAGACTTTGTCCATACATTCCTTGAAATCAAAGATTGTACCATCAGAGTGGGGGGGGGGGAGGCAGAGCACAATCTATTGAAACAAGATTTATTAAACCAATGTGACTTTAATAGAAGTATTTTGGGTACAACCAAGAATCAAGAGCAGAGTAGAGTCCTGGGTTTGGGGTCTAGAAGACCTGGGTCTCAAATCCTGCCTCAGACATTTATTAGTTGTGTGACCCTGGACAAGTCACTTAATTTCTCTGAAACTGTTTCCCCATCTGTAAAATAAGGACAATAATACTTTCAGAACCTATCTCATAGGGTTATTGTGAAGCTCAGATGAAACCATATACTATAAAGTGTTTTTAAAAGTTTCGATAATTATTTACATGTCAGTTATGATTATTGCAGTTATTTTTAGAAAAATGTTTTAATAGTTCACAGAGGAGGAACTTCATTTTGTTCATCATACATATATAGGTCTAAATGGAATTTCTCTTTTTGACATTTTTGCTTTTTCCAAGGAAGAATTCTGCTCTTAAAAAAAAATCCTATCTCTACTCCAGGATGGTGCCAATGTAGCAGAAGCATTCAAATGAACACTATGACAAGCTCCTCTGGTTCAAGTTAAGGTAGGGGGTGCTACAATCAGAGGAAATCATCTTCCATATATCAAGATGTATGGATCCTCAGTGTACTTCCCCAGTAAGGCCCGTGAGGAGCTGGAAATCCATCAGATACTCAGTAGGGAATTTTGTACAGTACTACAATGGAAGCCAATGGACCACACATTATTAACTCCAAAAAGTTGCACCAACTAGGTTCTTATGAATAGTGTGATTTAAGTCCCTAGACCCAGAGGTGTTCTTGCCACCAAATATGATAAAATGTGTCAAAAATGGAAACTTCTCTCATCCATTAGTTCAGTTCTAAGTGGAGGGAAATGGTTAGCTTAGACTATTAAGTGCCATTGAGCTCTTATAATCAGCCCTGGGCCCAGTGACAAGGGTACCATGTTAATCAAATTCTTGTGGGATTTATGTAGCATATCTATGAGGAACTGGGCTGGGAATAACAACCTATTTCTCTGTGAGCATTCAGCACCCACTGGGTACAGAATTGGACTAGGTCTCATACTGTGACCTATAAATGAAAATGTCTGCATGCCAGTGCTGGTTTCACGAGCCACTTCCCTGGAAGGCAACAATTCTGACCAAAGAGCCAAGCCATGAAAGGGACCATGGGTAGTCTCATCACAATAAGACATTCATATGGGGGGCTCCATAAATATCTCCTACTTGTAGCACTTATTCAAGGGGAGAAAAAAAGATGGATATTGACTTTTCTCTTCAAACTATGGGTGATTCATTTACTAAGCTATATACTGTTGCTCAGAGATTGTGAGTTCTAAATTAAGCATTTTCTATTTCATCCCTACAAAAAATGGGAAGGCAGGGGACAGCCGACATTTGAGAGGCAGAATAATATAGTGGAGAGACAGCTGGCCTCAGTGCTAGGAGATCTGGGTTCAAGTCCTGCTTCTGTGTGACTCTTCACAAGGCACTTAACCTCTCAGTTCCTCAGGCACTTCTTTAAGTTCCAAAATAGGTTCTGATCCATATTTTTAGAAATTCCTCACTGGGAGCTCCTACCCTGATGAAATCATAAGGCAAGTTAAAAGAAAAAGGTATGTTTCATTAGGTTTTTCTTGATATGCCACACAACCAAAATAGTGCCTGGGCTTTTTTCCCAGAAGTGACAAAAATTACTAATATATGTATCAGAGTTTAGTTAGATCAATAGGCATACCCATGTCATGAATTAAATGTCAATTAATTTGAAGACTTGAGACTATATGTTAACTCTATTAATGGTTACACTATTATCATTCCTTCTCCAATCTCTAAGTAAATATCTATTTTAAAAGTAAGATAGTTCTGATACAATATTAAAAAAATAAATAAACTTTATTTCCTCTTGGGCTTCTTGACTCCAAGAAGCAATCTTTTTAATTGCATTGATTTATGCATGGATTTCTGTGACTCCAAACAAACTCTTTTCACAATGTTCTTCTACTTTGGGTTTCTTTTTTTAATGCCTGGGGAAAGCATATGAGTCAATTGTTAATTGACTAATTTCAAAGCATGATCCAGAATTTTATTTTACATTGCCACATAGGTCCAAAAATAGAGCTGGCTGACCACAAACTTCAGAACTGACTTTGGAAATTCCTCCGCAGACCTTGTCTTCCATATGCTCTTATACATTAGGTTCTTTGTATTGAATATTCGTGCCATACACAGTGGACTATATTGTTCCCTGCAGCCAGCCACATTAATTCTTCCAGGGCTTTAGGATGTGGGACATGAAAGAGCCGTCTCATAGCCATAGAATACGCTATATAATATGCCATGGTGATTTAGGGGCAATAATAAGTATATCTTCAAAAGACAGAACCCCCAAGAGAGCTGGCTGGGGAGTGGGAAGGCAGAGCTCAAAGGTTAAATCAATAATTAGAGAGACAGAAGAGAGACAAGAAGATTGGCCAGGAGATTCTTAAAATTGAACACTTGTCATGCAAGTAGCTGCCTGGCCAGTAATTCTTTAAATACAGATTAGCTTCAACAACTTATCTGCTGGCATGTCAATGAATCTCCTGAAAAGGGTGAAATGCAAAACCTCATTCATAAATTTATTGTCCAGTGGATTAAATGTAGGCTGTGAGATTTGTGAATTCCTGATAAAATGCCAGTGCTAGGCTTATATTTGTTATTATTGTCGTTGAGTTGTTTAGTCATGTCTGACTCTTTGTGGCCCTGTGAACCCTTGGCAGAGATACCAGAGTGCATTGTCATTTTCTTCTCCAGCTCATTTTACTGATGAGGAAACTAAGGCAAACAGGGTTAAATGACTTGCCCAGGATCACGCAGCACTCAGTGTCTAAAGTCAGATTAAAGATGAGTCTTCCTGATTTCAAGTCCAGTGCTCTATCCAATGCAACACCTAGTTGTCACTGGGTTAAATGTAGGGTGTGAGATTTACACATTCCTGACAAGATGCAAGTGCTAGGCTTATTGTTGTTGCTGTTCTCTGAGAAGTGGCCATCGGGTCTCTCTACTTGAAGACCTCCAACTAGGGGAAACCCACTATTTCCTGAGGCGTGCTATTCCGCTTTTGGATAGTTCTAATTGTTAGTGAATTTTCTTGACAGAAAACATAAATTACACACCCACACACACACACACTCACATATATGTAGGAAGCAAAGGTAGGTTAAAAAAATTCAAAAGAGTGCCCCAGAAGTATGAGAATGGCATCAGGATTAATAAAAATCTGAAAATGAGACTGGTAAAGAAAACTAAGGACAACAAAAAGGGTCTTTTTAATTATAGTGAAGGATCAAAGAAGGAATAAGACCATTGCTCAGTGTGGATAGAGCTATGATGACTGATAACAGAAAGAAGACAGAGCTATCGATTTCTTATTTTGCTTCTGTTTTCTTTCCCAAAGAGAATAACCTTTGGACCGGAAGGAACAGAGCAAAAAATAGCAATACCCAGTATTTTAAAAATGAGATAGTAAAAGTGCATGTATCAACAAATTCAAATCACCTAGCCCCAATGAACCACTTTCTCAGGTACTGAAAGAATTGTTAGATGTTAATTGGTGAGCCACTGTCATTGAGATTGAGAAGATTCTGGAAAATAATCTAGGTTCTGTGAGATGAAAGAAGATCAAATGGCTTCCAGATGTACCCCCAAAAGGAAGAAGAGAGAGCCTGAAAATTAGAATCTAGTGAGCTTGACTTTTATTCCTAGCAGAATTCTAGATTTAGTTATTAAAGAGATAGTTGGCAAACATCTAGAAAAAATACAGTGATCCCAAAGAGCCAGTATGGCTTTATCAAGAACAGATCATGCCAAATTCACCTTCTTTCCCTTTTTGACAAAGTTACTAAACTGGTCAATCAGGGAAATGCTTATACAGAGTTTAACAAGATCTTAGAAAAGCCTGTTCTAAAGTACCTCATGTTATTCTTATGAAAATGATGGACAGATATGGAATAGAAGGAATAAATGGAAAATGTAAATGGTTGACTAACTGGACTGAATGTGTAGTCATGAATGATGATGTCAACTGAAAGGAAGTTTCCAGTGAAATTCCCCCTCAAAGATCTGTACTTGGCCTTATGGAATTCAACATTTTTATTAATTACTTGGGGAAAAGGATAGATAGCATGCTTATCAAATCTGAAAATGAGAGAAGGGTGGAAGTGCCCTAGATGACAAAGTCAAGATTCAAAATGATCTTGACAGACTGAAACATTTGGCCAAATCTATTAATAAGATGAAATTTAAAAGGTTTAAATAAACATTCTTACATTTTGGTACAAAAAATCAACTTCACAAATCAATGGGAAAGGCTTGGTTAGACAAAAAGATTCCTGATAAAGTTTTAGGGTTTTTTGTATAATTGAAGAACAATATGATGAGATACAAACCAAAAAACTAATGTGGTCTGCATTAGGAGTGGAGAAGCTTCCAAGAATAAGGACATGATAGTCCTATGATACACTGCCCTATTTGAACCACATCTAGAGTGGTTTGAATCTAGCTTATGTTCACTTCTGGGTATAGGCATCGATAAGAACCTAAAACTTTTTCTATTTGACTTAAAAGGTCAGAAATGGGAGATATGTCTAGAAGTTACAAAGAGAATAATTTAAGCTTTATGTCAGGAAAAATTCATTAATAATTAGCGCTATCCAAAAAGAACCATCCAAAAGCCTCAGGAAATAGTGGGTTCCCCCTAATTGAAAGTCTTCAAGTAGAGAGACTGGATGGCCCCTTCTCAGGTATGTGGAAAGAGGGTTTTTTTTTTTCCAGCATAGATTGGACTAGATAGCTGCTTAGTTACCTTCCAGCTCTGAAATTATTTGATTCCATGATCCCTATTCAATTCTGGTCTGAGCTTATTAACCATTTTCATTATGAACCTAAGATATACCTATAAATGGTATTTTACTGGTTTTCCATCCAATTCTATGTCATAGTCTGGGCCATAGGCACTCTTCATCCACTTGGATTTTCCTCTGTATATAATTGGATCTAATTCTTTTAAGTTTATGGGTCCCATTTATAAGGTTGTGCATTTTTCAGGGTTGTGATTCTCCCATAGAACAATGAAGAGGCACATGGTGGGAATGAACAGGTTGCAATACAACATAAGCAGGGAATCATGTAAGAGAAGCAGTGCAAAGGATGTCATCAGTGAAATGTCTGATGGACCAGTCATTTAGTGAGAACACAAGATTTACCAGAAAGTATGAATGCTCCATTGCTATAGATATAATTTTCTTGACAGTAGATCACTTCAAATATATTGTGTGGCTCTCCTGTGATAGATTTAGAGAAAGACATAGGCAAGAGTCATACTAGGTGGACAAGCATGAATGGGTTGTGATGTGCATTATCTGAGTGCATGACCATATCAATGAGAGAACAGAACTGGAGTGTTTATAGTATATAAATAAATAAGAGGGATGATGATGATGATGATGATGATGATAGTGATAGCTAGCATTTAAATAGCACTCATAGTTTTGCAAAGTATGGTACATGTAATCTCATTTGATATTGAATGTATATATATATATATATACATATATGTACATATATATACATATATATACATATATGTATATTGATATTGATATTATTAGCTGAATATCCCACATATAACATGCCATTCCCCCTCAAGTCCCAATTTTGGAATGCTAATTGTCACCATTTTAAATAAGAAAATTATCTATTACATTATCTTTGATCCCTCCTCATGCTTTTTATCAGAACCACGGATAGGGAATAGCAGTGGAACCTACTGAGACCAAATTGTGTTGTGTGGCCTGTGATGAAAGAATGTAGCTGCAAGAGTTAAGAAGAAACAAGAGTCTGAAGTAGAAAACTGTACTGGCTGCATTCCTGATGTCCTTTAGAAGAACTGATTGTTTGTAGAGTAAGACTGTTCCACGAGAGAGACTGTAGGCATCAGGAAGGGTTGCACTATTTGGGCTCCTCAGGAGACTTCCCTAAAGTGGGCATATCTTCTGTGGGATACTGAACTGAATGGCAGCCTGGAAAAAAGTGGGCTGTGACCGTTTTTGTTTTTCTAAGTCTAGTAAGCTGTGGATATGCTTGGTACCTTCCCAGGTCATTGTAGGGTCAGACATCCAGGGTGGACAAGGTAGTGGGACAACTTGATCTGCATCTTGGATGAGGCAATTTTCTGAGATTGGCCTTTCACTTTCAGAGCGTGTTTGAGTGCCCAAGTGTAACACCATTTTACCAACAGCAACCTTAGGATTGCCAGGTCATTGTATCACAGATTTAGAGCTAAAAGGGACCTTAGAAACCATATAACTCAATCCCGTCACTTTACAGATAAGTAAATTCAGACTCAGATAGGTTAAGGTACTTGTCCAAGGCTATACAAATAGTAAATGGAAGACTGGACTCCTCACTAAAAGTCTCTTATTGATTGTTCAAAAAGTTTTTTGACAACAGTTAAAAAGATAGAATAGATTTTGTCAGAAGTGACTCCAAAATGAAACTGTTAGGATAGATATGTTAGTAGTTATATATGTTTTTTAAAAGGAAATTACTTCACCAAATTGATATATCCTCTTTGTTTTCAACCAGGATCATGAAATAAATGGAAGAACTGTGGTGAAAGAATTATGCTTTTTTAGGATCACTCTTAGTCTTCTAAAATGGTAGCTACTTAATATATTTCAAGGATCCAAGATCTCGTTAACATGGCTAACTCCTCCACTGACATAGATCAATAGCCTTTCTGTACCTTAGGAGATGGTGTTCATGAGTTGATTTAGGAAAGAAAGAGAAAGAAAGAAGGAAAGAAGGAAAGAAAGAAGGAAGGAATGAAAGAAAGAAAGAAAGAAAGAAAGAAAGAAAGAAAGAAAGAAAGAAAGAAAGAAAGAAAGAAAGAAAGAAAGAAAGAAAGAGAAAGGAAGGAAGGAAGGAAGGAAGGGAGGGAGGGAGGGAGAAAGAGAGAAAGAAAGGAAAGAGGAGAGAGAAAGGAAGGAAGAGAAAGAAAGAAAGAAAAAGAAAGAAAGGAAGGAAGGAAGGAAGAACATTCATCACTCATTGACCAGCATTGTGGTGATAGCCCTTTCCAAACTTACTCAGATATTCTCTGATATTCAAAGCCTGCTTTGTTCCTACAGTTCAGAATTCAAGGTCACTTCCAGGTCATAATGAAGCACCACAGTAAGGCTTCAGTGGAGATCTGCATTATTAGGCATTACCAGTACTTTAACATAGAACAGCCCAATGTAGAAGCTAAATCTATTAAAGTGACATGTTAGGCAAGGTCAAAGAACTCAGAACAGAGCTATGATAGCACATAAGTAAGAAAAGAAAAGATAAAATTGTATTTATGAGAATTTAGCATTCTTGGTGTTTGTGGAGCAACTCTATTAGGTATAAGAAATCTTTTGCCCAACCTGTCGTATGGATGGGGAAGGAGAAAGAGGGAGCTATGATGAGGAAGAAATGAAAATGTGAATAAGAAAGAATAATTTAATTTGAAATGAATAATAACATATACAAGTTCCTAAACAGAATACAGAAACAAGTCACTCCTGCTAGACAGGGCTTTGATCTGAATTACAAACAAATGAAACAGACTCATGAAAAGAAGAAAGAGACGAATCCACTACTCTAAATGTACACATATAATAATCTTATTCTTAAATACCACCATTTGAGTACATTCTAGAAGAGTTAGGAAGAAGAAATTTATTCTAAGACATCTTGGTAACTCTGGCTGAGGCAGCTCCTTCTGCCAAAGTAGGTCAGCACCTGCTCTTCATTCTGGCCTGTAATAAATAGTTTATTAACTGATTGCCTAGAATCCTGAGAGGTTAAGTAATTTTCCCAGGGTTATCATAGTTGTTCAGTCATATCAGTCATGTTCAGCTCTTCGTGATCCCATTTGGGGTTTTATTAGCAAAGATACTGCAGTGGTTTGCCATTTCCTTCTCCAGCTCATTTTGCAGATGAGGAAACTGAGGCAAGCAGGGTTAAGTGACTTGCCCAGGGTTACCCAGCTAGTAAGTGTCTGAGGTCAGATTTGTCTTCCTGACTTAAGGCCCAACCACTAAACTTCCTCTTATCTGTATTTTGTCCCTGCGCCTCTACCTAGCCCAATAGAACATACCCTCACTGAGAACAGAAATTGGATCATTTCTCATCATATTATTCCCACTTCCCTTGTATGTTGCGAGTGCTTACTGAATGTTTCTTTATTTCAATTGGATGTTAAGGTCAGTCTGCTGCCGATCTTTCCATTTCTTTTACTCAGTTTCATGGTGTCTCAGTTCTCACTCTACTACCCAGCCTCTCTGTGCCTAAGTCCTGGCTCACTGCCCAAGCCAGTTTATAAAAGTCAAAAATGGCCCAATAGGAATTTTCTCTGGTACTCTTACCATTTGTCACTTCAGCAAAAATAAATGAAACACTCCTGGCACAGAGAGCAGATTTATCAAAAAATGTAATTATATGTCTAAAACCACACAGAAGCAGAAACAGTAAGTGTGTGGAGCTGTTTCTGAGCTTTAAAGGCATAGCTAAATTAGTA
The DNA here is from genome assembly GCF_900497805.2 of Vombatus ursinus. Lineage (NCBI taxonomy): Eukaryota > Metazoa > Chordata > Mammalia > Diprotodontia > Vombatidae > Vombatus > Vombatus ursinus. Next base: position 2,347,980 of record NW_020945237.1, on the reverse strand, counting down.
GCAATTGGTTTATGGAAGGAAAATACTAATCCAGCATTAGACTTTGCCCTAAATGCTAAATCCTGGTCTCAAGGGCCTCTAAAGAATCATATTTGCAATGCACACTGTGAGAACTCCATTACACTAATTGGAAGGCACTGTGCAGAGTCACCTTTTCTTTGTAATGACATGGGAAGGCCCAAACAACCCTTGACTTCTTGAAACTAAAACCGTGGAATTTCCGTTTTGCCCTATTCTGAAACCGAAGAGAACAGTGGTTGCGGTAACCTTATCTCCCAAAGGAGTCCGAGAGATTCAAACACTGTATTATTTTTCATCCTATGAAATGCTGGGCCCCAAAGGCAAAAGCCACTGGCAATGGAATGGAATTATTCCTGGAAGGTTCCAAAAATGCAATTCCCATTCATGACAGGAAGGAGAAAAACAATGCTCTGCTGTCACCTCTGATGCTCTTTCCCCCTCTCTGTAGAATTCACAATATTCAAGTATTTTTTATCATTGCTATCATTTCTATAAAGCACTGCCTCTATTCTAATCCCTACATATTAGTATAGCTAACCACAGCCCACTCAGGGCTGCTATTTGCACAGTCGGATGCATCGGACAGAATGAGTTCATCCCTTCAAAGATGAGCTTAAAGCTCAGCCTAGTAGTGTCTTTCTTGTTTACACCAACGACCATTACCCATTGTTCACATGAGCACGGTGAGTTTTTAATGAAGTCTTGTCTCATATTTCAATGCAGGTGCACAGATGCTGATAAACCGCCTTAACTCACTGTCAGATCGGCATGTTTATCTTCAAGCCACAGAGTGTATTTAATTATAAGAAACGAAGGGAAAGTCCTCCAAATTTGTTCTGCAAGCCCAGACCCTAATGACTCATTGGCTAAACTGTGTGTTCCCAAAGTTATAATAATGAATGACTAGCTCTGGTGTTGGGAGTGCACAATACAGAAACTGGGTTTCAGATGAGAAAACAAAGGTATGGGGAAATTTACTAAAAGATGCAGTCAAGACTGATCTTACCCATACACAGACTGAATGGATGGTTGCCTAGAAAGCCAGGTCAAGCCAAAAAGCTTACACTTGACAAATACAAGCAAAAAGAAAACTAGTGTCTGCCCTCAAGGAACTTATATTCTAATGAGGGAAGACAAAGCATGAAAGGGAGCAGGAAAGGGGGAGGCAGGAGCCATAAGGAAGCTTATTGCTAAGTCTGGAGAATAAAAGAAGGCTGGTTGGACTGTTTCTCAAAATGGAAGTTCCAGAAGGAACTCACCAGTGGGAAAAAGAGGCCAAAAGGGAAGAGCTAGGTGGCAACTAGGTGGCGCAGTGGATAGAGCCCTGGGATTGGAGTTGGGAAGATCTGAGTTCAAATCCAGCCTCAGAAAGTTTTTATCTTTGTGACCTTGAGCAAGTCGCTTAACCTCTGTTTGCTTTAGTTTCCTCATCTGTAAAATGGGGCTCATAATAGCACCTACTTCCCAAGGTTGTTGTGAGGATCAAAAGACATCATAATTGTAAAGTGTTTAACGCAGGGCCTGAGACATAGTAAGTGCTACATAAATGTTAGGGTTTTTTTTTTTTTTACCTGTGCAAATTTTATTTTTTCTTTAATAGGAGACTCAGGTGGCACATGACATTTCACCAAATGGCTTCAGAGTTTGGAGTGGGGGAGGGAGAAGGCCCAAAAAATAAACTGGGGTAGGGGAAAGGAGATCTGCTCCAGCGGACAAAGGATGTACTCCCTTCCTTCCACCCTCGGGGGCTGAACCAAATTAAAAAATTGTTCTGCCCTCCTGGGTCCTGGGAAGGAGGGGACAGTGGGAAGGCTGCTGTTTTAATGTAATGGATTTTGCAGAGGGGGAAGGGATACAGAGAAGGAGCAGCTGGAAAAAGCTGGCAGATACCAGATATTGTTGTTGGGGTTTTTTTTGTTTGTTGTTGTTGAGAGAGGAAGTAGTTAAAACAAGGTGGCAAACCATAGGCACATGAAAGTATAATTTAGGGGCTTGCTGACGCATTGACTGAATTTTTGCCATGTAGAGATTCATTTGGGTTCATGTCCTCCCTTTTAAAATATAAATGCCCTTAAGAGAGTGATTATTATTGTCCTAAATTAAATCAGCATGATCAAATTATTCTTCTTCTATAGCTCGCTGAGATTGGCCCAACAAAGGAATTTTGTAAGCATTTTCGTAACGTCGTATGATTTAGAACCAGAAGAGATCTTAAGTGTCATCTAATCATAACCTTTCATTTTACATATGAGTCCCAGAAATGGTTGTAAGGTCAGAGACCTAGAGCCAAAAGGGAACCCTGAGTCCAGCTAGTCCAATGAGGAAATTGATGTCAGCGGAAGCAAAGTCACTTGCCCATGATGCCATTGTTCGGACACTTAGGACTCTAAGTGTCAGAGCCAGGATTTGAACCCTAGTCTTCAGCTCCAAACTCAGTACTCTGGGAAAATCAAGGGAGAAGAGAATTTTGGAAACCTTGTGGAAGGGCCAGCCTAACGAAGACAATGCAGTCAGGAGGCTGGGGTCGTCCAAAGGCATTTGATATAAGACTGGGTCAGAGAAGCCAGGAAGAGATCCAAAGATGTGTCACCTAACTTTTGCACTTCTAAGGAACCAATTGCTAAAGTGAAAATTATGGGAACCTTGCAGGGAAGTGACCACTCCTTTCTAGAATTTGGGAGAGAGAAGAAAAATAGAGTTAGTCATACTCTAATATGTACCCTAGATTTTAGAAGAGCAGACCTATATAGGATCAAAATAGGGACAGGTAAGATTGCAAAACCTAAAATTCTACAAGAGAATTTTGCCCAAGAAGGAAAGGAAACTCTCAAGAATGAAATTTTGAGGGAACAAGAATAATTCTGATAAAGAGGAAAAGGGGGAGTTATTTAAAAAGCATTTGGTTTTGAGGCAAATTCATCTGCCGGTTCAAATTTTTCAAAAACACCTGTAAGTGATGGAAGCAAGGGCAGGTAATGGAAGAATAAAACAAAAACTTGGTGTGGCCCTATAAGCATAATGAGAGGAATACTTATACCCAGAATAAGCTGAATCTGATGAGGAAAGCTAAGAACGGCAAAGAGAGCTTGGGCTGTGGGTGGGTTTCTTGGCTTTATTAGGGAAGAAGAAGGATCAAAGAAAGGATAGAACTATTGCTTGGAGTCACTGAGCTGAGGATAATTAGTGGAGAAAAAGCTGAGCCATTCAAATCTTATTCTGTTCTTGTTTTATCAATCAAGGGTCAAAAAGCTAAGGAATACAGGAAGCAGGAGGATAGGATACTGTATGTGTATGTAGTGGCTGTGTAACACCATACCAAGCCTGAGGGATAAGCATAGTATCCTGCTGGGGACAATTCTGACCACCCAAAAGTCAGTTGGGGTAGAGACCTGTGCTGGTGAGCCATAAATTGCTCAACATAGGAAGAAGTTGAGACACTTTTAGATCTATTCCCCAAGGAAAACACAATCAGAGGGGAGGGAATCAGAAAGTGAGTAATAGGGAAAATAAAGGGTAAAGAAAGACTGAAATTGCCAAAGATTTCAAGAAGACTCAATGACCTTGAAGATAAATAGATAAATCAACTGGAAAAACAGTTACAACAGAAGGGAATATGACCTTCAGATCTTGTAAATGAGTTCAGGCAACTATGAATAAATACTGGAAAAAATAAAGGAAAATCATACTATACTTGATGAGACAGAAGACTCTCTGGAATTTTATAACATGGAACCACAATATATTGTACCCAAGTTATTAAAAAAAAAAAAAGAAATGGCAAGGGAACAGAATTTATGGCCTGCGCAGCAAAAATAGTAAGTAGAATAGGAAAACTGGAAGCTGCAATTGCAAGCCTCATTAAAGAAACAAAAGAAATAACAATAGATTGGGAATGCGCAGAAGTGAAGGATAACCTAGAAGAAGAGAAGCAAAAAAAAAATAACAAAAACAAAAAAAATCAAAAGAAAATGTGCTTATAATGCAAGCAAAATATTCTGATCTTAAACACAGGATGTGTAGAGACCATAGGACTCCCCGAAGAACATGACAGGACAAAAAACCTTAACACCATAATAAACAAACTAATAGACTAGAACTGCCCAGAACTCTGAACATAGAAAATGAAATAGCAATTGAAAGAATGCACATAGTTCCCCCAGGAAAAAAAAAAAAAAAACAACACAAGCAAACCTCAAAGCTGCAAACTGTAAGACACATAGCAGTGAAATTTAACAGTCTAATTTAGAAATAAGTTCTGCAAGTGATCAGAAGAAAGACTTTCGAATTCAAAGGAAAGAACATTTGAATAATGCAAGACTATTATACACCCACTTGAAAACATCGGAAAGAGTGGAATAATTTGTTCTGAAGAGCAATGGAGCTTAGGATCAGTGGAGGATGACTTACCCTGAAAATCTGAGTTTAATCAAATGAAAAAAAAAATGAGTATTCAGTAATAAAGAAGAGTTTGAAACATTTTTAGGAAAAAAATAAACTAGAAAGGAAGAAATCATTTGCTTCCCAAAGGATAGGAGTGAATAAATTCAGCAGGCAAGGACAGCAAGAGCAGCAAAATGATGAGAGAGACCACTAAGAGACTTTTTTCCAAACACACACAAGAAGTCAGGTTTGAAGGCAGAAATCTAGTAGAGGTATCCATGAAAGGGAGCATTATGGACAGAACCTGGCAATATATGACTGCTATCTTCAAGTATTTTAAAGTAGAAGTCAGGTCAAGTCAAGAAGAAAAGGATATTAGGCTCGTTCTACTTGACCCCAGAAGGTAGAATGAGACCATTGAGTGAAAGGTGGTAGGAAACAGGTTAAGGGCCCACCTAAAAACCAACATCCTAATAGCTGGAGTTGTCAAGAAGTAGAACAGCTGCTTTAGGAGACAATAAATTTCTACTCACTGGAGTTCTTCTAGAAAAGGCATAGGATGATGGCTTGTCAGAAATATGGGACTCTTGGCCAAGTGTATGATGGTCTGGATGGTCTCTGATATCCCTTCCCCCTCTGTGATTTTGTGGATATCTTAATTATTACTAGAATATAACTTTAAAATATAAATTTTTCTCTATAGTTTGAATATTTATCATTTTATAGTACAATATTATCTCATTACACTCATATACTACAAGACATCCATTTCTCAATAGCAGAACATACAGGCTACTTCTAGATTTTTTTCATTATTTATTTTATAAATAAAACCACTAAGAATGTTTTTGTACGATGGGTTTTTTTTTCCACTTTTAATAATACACTTAGTATATATTCTCCTAACAGTGGGATTAATGGTCACAGGATATTGCCAGTGTTGTAACTCTTACTGCCTTTTTGGAAAACCACGTGGCCAAAGATTGCAACAATTCAAAACCAACACCAACAGTGTAGTTATGACTCCCCTCAGTCAGCCTGTCATAATGGATGACCTTGGAATCAGAAAGAACTAGGGTCAAACCCTGCCTCTAACACATGCTTGTTGCGTAACTATAGGCAGGTCACTTAGCCCACAGTGCCTTAAGCTCCTCTTTAAAACTGTAAGTTACAAAAGAGTTGCTGGGCTACAACAGTGAAAATAGTTTCCACTTATTGAGCTTCTTACATTCCAAATCACAAAGATAAAACGCAGTACCTTTACTAGTCTAATAAACATAGGGTAGCACTTCAAGGTTGTTTCAACCTAATTTTCTCCAATCACTAAAAAATGTTTGAATAATTTTTCAATTGATTACTAACCACTGGCATTTGCTCCTTCAAGAAACAAAATATTCATATTCATATTCTTTGACTAGTCATGAGTCAGTACTGCTCTTCTAAATTTATGTCGATACCTTCTGCTTAATGCTAGACTCAGAATAATGTAAGACTCAAACTGCAGAACTTATAAGGTAGGCTCCAAAGAAATTAGGTGAAAATTCACTAGGAAACAAGCCTCCAGGCACATGATTAGGACAACGGCAGTTCAGCTGTGTAAATATGACTAGACTGCTAAAAAAGAGATTCTTTGCAAAACAATATTACATAACACATTTTTTTTTCCTCCAGGGGCACTGTTCCCTTTAGAATTATTTTCTCCATTATCTCAATTCCCAAGTTATTCCCGCCAAAAGTCCGTCATCATAAAGTCCAAGAAACATAGGCCTGGAAGGGGGGAAATGTCAAAGATCATCTTATTTGTTCACTTGCCCTTCCTTTCAGAAGCTTCAAGAAACCATCACAGCCAGATGAGGGTCTAGTCCTTATTGAAGCATCTCGTTGAAACGACGTCCCACAGACACTTCAAAATTGGATTCTGTGGCTTCGGATTAATTTTCTATTCACTGCTTAAGTCTTAACCAGTATTGAGGACTTTCTGATAGGCATGATAGGTCAACCAAAGAAACTATTCTTAAAGCCAAAGAGCAAGGAAATAATGTTACTCGAAGTCTATTAATTACTCTAAGATTTATATAAAAGAAACATGCACATTTATAGATACTAAGAACACGAATATTTTGATGAACTCAGCTCAGAGGGACTCCTATCTTACTTATGATATGGTATAAAAATAATTTTTGTAAAACCAAATCCTCCTTTGGACAGTTGAGTTTGGTTCGAACTAAAAACAGTACTACGGATGTGGTCTGACCAGGGCAGAGTACAGTTGAAGTAACTGTGTCATAAAGCATAACCCTTTCAGATTCCAGGAAAGCCCCATTCTTTGGAGATTAGGACTTACTCTTTTTATTAAAAAAAAAAAGTCTACTTTCACTTAATAAAATACACATTTTCCATTTTGCACCTACTGATAAAATATCCTCTTGCTTCCATTAGACAATTTTCCAGACAAGGCTATGACCATCCATTACATGACAAAACCATGACCATTAATCCATGTATTAGATGCTTCCCTTGACTAAGTTGAGGAATTGCAATTCATCAGAGAACTTTAGTTTTTCCCATTTTTACTTCCACTCAATACAAATCTTGAATCCTTTTAAATCATGGATACCATCAACTAGATAGATGATAGACAGATAGATAGATAGATAGATAGATAGATAGATAGATAGATAGATAGATAGATAGATAATACTCATAGTGCCTCTTTAAATTATCCCTGAAAAATGCTTTCAGGGGAAAAATATTCTATTCTACTCTCAGGATCAATACTTTTCCCTACAGTCTTCCCTCCAAATGCAATTTTTCCATCCACAACCATCATTAGCTATAACTAAAAGCTAAAACTAAAACTAAAATTAAAATCATCATTAGTTATAACTAAAACTACAGACAGCTACATGATGAAGTGAATAGAGTACTGAACCTGGAGTCAGGAAGACACATCTTCCTGAGTTCAAATCTGGCTTCAGACACTTACTAGCTGTGTGACCCGGGGCAAGTCACTTTACTCTGCTTACCTCAGTTTCTTCATCTACAAAATGAACTAGAGAAGGAAATAGCAAACCACTCCAGTATCTTCACCAAGAAAATCTCAAATGAGGTCATGAAGAGTTGGACAAGACTGAAAATTACTAAACAACAACAACAAACTCAGAAGCAAAGCCCTCTGTCACGTCGCTTCAGTCAGCACTTCCGTATATCTTTACCTATTACATATTGGTTCTTTATCTCTTTCAAAGGATCAATCAATCAACATGAATCTATTAAGTGCCTACTATGTTCAAGATACTGTACTAGGCACTAGGGGTAAAAGAAAAAAATGAAACAATCCTTGCCCTCCAGACCTTGAATTCCATCTGAGCAAGCAACATTTACATAGATAACACCACGCAAAATAAATAAAAGGTTATTTGTGGTGGGGAGGCATTAGCAGCTAGTGGGGTCAGGAAAGGCTTCAAAAAGGTGATGTTTGAGCAGAGCTTTGAAGGAAACTAGGAATCATAAGAAGTGGAAATCAAGAGGGAGGGCATTCCAGGTATGAGAGATGGTTTGTGTTGAGACAAAGAGATAGAAGATGGAACATCATGTGTAAAATGGTCAGTTTGGCTAGATCATGGAATGTGTGGAAGGAAGTAATGTGTGTTAAGTCTAGAAAGCTAGGTTAGGGCCAGGTTGTAAATGGTTTTAAATGTTTATAGGGGTTTATATCTGATCCCAGAGGGAAGCACTGGAGTTTACTGATTAGGGGAGTAAAATGAGAAGATCTGTATTTTAGGGAAATTGTTGTAGAAGCTATATGGAGGATGGACGTGAATGGGGAAAGACTTGAGTCAAGGAGAGAAGTTGGGAAACTATTGCTTCTGTCTAAACAAGAAGTGACAAGGGCCTAAACTAGGGTGGTGGCTATGTGAGAAGAAAGAAAGAGATGAATGTGAAAGATGTTATGGAGGTAGAGATGACAAAACCTGGCAACCAATTGAATATGTGGGGTGACAGAATGAGAAGTCAGGGACAATATAGAGGGTACAAACTTAGGTGAGTGGAAGGATGGGGTTACTCTTTTTTTGGTGAGGTAGTTGGGTTAAGTGACTTGCCCAGGGTCACATGGCTTATAAGTGTCAAGTGTCTGAGATCGGATTTGAACTCAGGTCCTCCTGACTCCAAGGCCAGAGCTCTATCCACTGTGCCACCTAGCTGCCCTATATGGGGTTACTCTTCACAGAAATAGCTAACTTCAGGAGTGTGTCTTTATGGAAAGATAATAAATGCTGCTTTGGACATGTTGAGTTTGAAAGGCCCATGAGATATCCAGTTCAAAATGTCCAATGGTCAATTGATGCAGGACTACTACTACTGTGGGGCTCAGTCTATAGATCTGGGATTCATATATAGAGCTGATAAGTAAGCCCATGGCAGGTAATGAGATCTTCAAGTACAAAAGTATAGGCAGAAGAAGGCCCAGGACAAAGCCTTATGGTATACCCACCATTAGGAGATATACAAGGGTGAAGATCCAACAAAAGAGACTGAGAAGTTGAGTGTTAGGACAGGTCAGAGGAGAAGGGTGGGAGAAAGAAAGAGAGAGAGAGACAGAGAGACAGAGACAGAGAGACAGTGACAGAGACAGAGAGAGACAGAGAGACAGAGACAGAGAGAGACAGAGAGATAGAGAGAGAGAAGAAGAAGAAGAAAAAGAAGAAGGAGAAGGAGGAGGAAGAGGAGGAGGAGGAGAAGGAGGAGGAGGAGGAGGAGGGAGAGAGAGAAGAAGAGAGGGGAGAGAGAGATCACAGAATTGCCACATCTTAGTAGTGGACGGGACATCAGAGGTGTTTAATCCAACTTGTATCTGAATAAGAAACTCTTTCTACATCATATATGACTACTGGTCCCCCAGCTTTTGCTTGAAGACCTCCATGGCTGGAGCCAATCCCAAGGCTTCCCATTCACTTTTGGATAGTTCTAATTATTAGAAAGTTTTTCCTGACATCAGCCCTAAATTTGGTTCTTGGCTCTGACCTCTGGGACCAAACCAAACAAGCTTATTCCCTTTTCCATTTGACCAACCGTTCAAACACTTGAATATAACCATCATGTTCCTCCTGAGTCTTCTCTTCCCCAGGTTAAACATCCCAAAACAAGATTCATATGTCACGGACTTAATGATCTTTACCATCTTTACCTGGTTGCCTTCCTCTGGCAACCTCTTTTTTAAAGTCAAATATAAGAAAGATATTGTTTTTTTCTCTATATCGGTCTCTCATCCCCTCAACTGTGCCTGCCTACAGAGTTTTCTACCATGGAAATGTCTTTGAGTTTCAGCTCTTCAGGTGCCACTCAGCCTTCTCACAGTCCAATATCATCATTTTTATTCTCTAAAACCATTTAGTGCTGAAGGCCAGATGCTGGAAGGTGTAGAAAGATGCCAGGGGGACTTCACATTGAGGCAGTGCCAGGGAAATCAATATTAGTGAAAGCAAAGGATTTAAATAGTTCTCAGCCCCTACCATTAAAGACCCTACCACATTAAGGGCTTCCAGATGGCACCTAGGATTCTGACTCAAAATCCCTGAAGAGATTTTGGAGAGTGTCATCTGACTTGGGATTTGCTTAGGGTTCGGGGTGAGAATAGTTGAGTATTCTCTGTGTTTTGTCTTTCACTCTAAAAGCAGTATTTGTTGGGCAAAAAGGCCTCCTTGGTCTTAATATTTAGCTCACATTCCAGTTGGTTTGTATTCAGATCCAAGTATGAAGCAGACCTTGATCTTCATTTATTATTCAGGAGAAGAAAAAAAAATAAAAGAATACAATTAGCCTGGAGTTGGTTAGCAGCCCCGAACACACCCTTCTAAATCAGAGCAGAGAGGAGCCTCTCCTCCCTAAAACAGGTTTGATGGTTGAGCAAATCTTGAGCAGCAAATCAATATAGCCCTGTCTTCTTGACACCAGGTTTAAAGGGGGCTTTGCCTGGCCCTCAATAGTGTAAGACTGCCTCTGCAGAGCAAATATTTGCTGAAAGGAATCCATTTTGCTTTGTAAGTCATCGATTTGAAAAGGCTTTAGGTGTTAATGGGGAGAAAGCCAATGAAATGTCAATAATGTAAAATCAGCACATACACACACACACACACACACACACAGAGTTACTACACAGTACTACTGAGGGGAAAATGAGCTTCTAAACATTTTGGGGAAGGGAATAGAGGTCAAAGCAGGTGTGGAAATTAACTACCAAGTGGGACATGTAGAATTGCAGAAAACCAACAAAGAAAGAAAATCAATTGAGGAGTATAACTTTACACAAACGTGATGATCTCCACGTACACACATATACCAGCTCCCTCTACTGGAGTTGGATATTTCTGCTTACGTCCAATCATTTCTATCGGCTAAGCTAGGTTAAGCCATTTGATTCAATTAGATTCAGCAAGCATTCATTAAGAGCCTACTATGAGCTAATCACTGTGCTTGAGAATGGAAATGCAAAGACAAGACAAGATTCAGTTCATGCTCTCATGGAGTTTTACACTCCCCTGTTACTACATGAATAAGCTTAGGTCAGTGGTTGTCAAACATTTTCATCCCAGAATTGTCATGATTCTTCCCATACATACCCTTTCCCTATCCCTTAACAGCTGCTTGGAGATCTGTAGCTCCTAGAAATCAATAATCAATCAACAAGCATTTATTAAGCACCTACCAAGAAGTGTTTTCACAGGGGGCAGCTCATGGCTACCTCCACCACTGTCTTGGGAAAGTACTTACATGTAATTTACCTGGCAGGCCATCCAACAATTTTCCACTGCCTTCTGGACTAATCCAGTGCTTGGTCAATATTGTGTCTCCTAAGACACTTGGGAGAGCCAGAAGAATCCAGAAAGCAATCAGATCCTTGTCTGGTGCCTCCGGATAACCCACGACTCCTCATATTTCTGCTTGAAAGCAAGCACAGTAGTCTGTTGCCCCAGAGTGATATAGCATGATGAGATGTCAAAGCTTGGGCAGAGGCACAGGGAATTTCAATAACTGAATCTTAACTTCTCCCTGCAGTATCCATCAAGTTTTAAATTCTTTGTTTCCTGTCTCTTTAACTGCTCACAACATAGACTATTTAGCTACAGATGCATTTTCATGGCAGGCTGTAAAGAGACAAAGTCATTTTTCCTAACCCAAAATGATAAAAGATTTTGTTTGTTCCTAGACCCTAGATAACTCTCTCTGTCTCTGTCTCTCTCTGTCTCTCTTTGTCTCTGTCTCTGTCTCTCTCTCTCTTACACACACACACACACACACACACCTCATTCCCATAAAATGATGGAGTAAAGATTAGGAAGCCTCTGAGAGGACAACTTCAGATGGAGAAGTTCTGCAGACATTTGCCAAGAAGCTTTTTGAATGTGATACTCTAGGACAGAGGCTCTTAACCATTTCTGTGGCCATCTGGTGAAACCTATGAATTTCTCAGAATAATGGTTTCAAACATTGAAGAAAATGCTTAATTTCAATTAGAGGTTAGTGAAAATAAAGATGGAATTTTTTAATCCATGGACTCCAAGTTAAGAACACCTCCTTTAAGGTATTTCTGCTTACCAAAGAAGCTGCAGAGAACCCAGTTTGTTTGTTTGTTTGTTTGTTTTTAACAATCCAATTACAGCTTCCAATAAGGACACACTCTATCTACCATTGTGACATAGAATTTAGGGTCAGAGGACATAGGTCCAAATCCAAGGTCTTCTAGTTACCACATGTATGACCAGGAGCAAGGTTTTAATTCCCTCATTTACAAAATGAGGTAGTTGGGCAGAGATGAAGGGAAGGGGAAAGCAATAAGCTTTTACAAAAAACCTACTATATGCCAGGCACGGTGCTAAGTTCTTTCTACAAATATTATCTCATTTGATTCTCACATCTACCTTGCAAAGTAGGTGCTTTTGTTATCCTTATTTTACAATTGAGGAAACTGAGGCAAAGAGAGGTGACTTGCCCCAGGTGACACAGTAAGTATCTGAGGCCAGATTTGAAGTCAGGTCTTTCTGACTCCAGGCCCAATATTCCATCCACTGTGCTGCCTAAGTCCCTTCTAGTTCTAAATGTAAGCTCCTATGAACCCTTCATATTGCACTTATGAGCAGTAGTATCTTATTGAGATAGCCCAGGAAAGACAAGTAAAGGTTACTATGAGTGCATGTGTCATCAGAATCTTGATAGTATTTGATACCCAAGTGTCCTATCCTGAATTCATTACTGCTTCCTTGCCCAGGGCACTGAATGGTATCTTTCAGACTATACGGTCTAGAGGTTGCCTCAGACACCCTGAATCTACCATTCCTCCTTCTACTAGATCTACTTCCCCAGGGGAACCCAATGGGGTTCAACTATGGTACCCTTCCTTGATGAGCATATATAGGTTCAATCATTTTCTGCAAAAGACTCACAGAACTAGACTTTGCTTCTTATCATGACCCAACAAAGCCCCAAGACTGATACATCAATCTAACACATTTTATTATACACAGTATAGCTTAATAAGCATTTTCTGAAGTGAACAGAAGTCTACACAGGGACCTTCTGGCTATGATCTATGTATCTATTTCCATAGAAATATGGCTAGGAACAGGGCTTTTGTGAAATAGTAGTCACTAGATTGAGGTTCCTTTGTGTAAGTGGAAGGGAATGAGTTATGGAATGCATTTCTGACATGATCTTGGGCATGGTACTACTAAGTCACACCCAGGGATGCCTTTGAGACAGTGGGTGGAAATGTGGGCAGAGGCTAGAATTCTGAAGACCTGCAGGGCCTTCAAAACTGAGGCTTTTTCTGAAAGCCACCCACAATTGGTCAAAGGTCTTGATAACAGAAAAGCAGTCAGAGACCCCAAATAACTATACTTCAGTACTGGAGGGATGAGGAAGGAAGGTAGTTAAACCCCACTGACAATGGTCCATAAGTGTGGGCACCAAAATATGATTGTGATTTCTAGTTTTCTTTTGTTGAGCCTCAACATTTCTTTAATTAAGCTTAATTAAATCTGTTGCAATACTGCTCAATAAAAAACAAACCCTTTTCTGAAAACAGTTTTGCATTCCATTAGACAGAAGAGATCCTATCTTAGTAGTTAGCATCAGCGTTGTGCACAAAGCAATTACATCCTTGCGCTGTGAGCATCCTGAAAGCTTTGTATCCTTGGCGTCTGAGGCCACTCGAAGCGGTCCTATACCTTCAAAATGTGCATTCTGGCTGGATGTACAAGTGCACACATATATATTCACCAAGAAGCCATTTTAATACTCAAAGAATCATAGATTTAGAGCTGTAAGAAATGAACCCTGGAGATCCTCTAATGATTAGAAGATTAGATTCTAATCCAACCCCCTCATTTTTCCAGATGAGAAAACTGGGACCCCGAGAAATCAAGTAACCTGCCCAAAGTCACAGAAATAAGTGACAGGGTTGGATTGGCACCCAGATCCTGTGATTCAAAATCTAGCTGTGTTTCCAATGCACTACTTCTTCCTTCATACCGGTAGCATCAATTAGACTTTTGGGGGGCACTGTGCAAAGTTTCCATTCCATTCAGGAAATAGATGATAGATCTAGATATGAAAATGACCTCAGGGGAAAATGAGTCCCTATATGATTAAAATATTCACCCAAGGTCACGTAAGGAATGAGCATGACAGGTGGGATTCGGACTTAGGTCATAGAGTCATAGGATCTTAAACCTAAAGCTGGAAAGGACTTCAGAAGCTATCTAGCCCCCCTCATTATACAGAAGAGGAAACTGAGTTATAGGAAGGTTAAGGTATTTGTGCTGTTATCATGTTGCCTCTTGAATACGTGCAACCCTGGGAACTGTGCACTTAAAAATTGGTCTAGTTCAGTAAGACTGGCTATTACCTCCAACACTAATTGGTACATACAAGCTCACTCCCTCTCTAGTTAAATAAGAACCAAAGGGAAAATTGTACAAGAGTCCTTCAGATTTCCACACCCCTTCCCCCACCCAAGATCTCAAAGATAGGATCGAATAGACTGCAAGACATCGCCTTCTCTCCAAGCTTTTGGGATTTGCATCTGAGGCAGCAGCCAGGTTCCCATGCCATCCATCAATCACTGCTTTGTCTTGCCTGAATGAAGCCGGGGCACCATGTAAGGTGCGCTCGTGGGCAAGTGAGTAAGCTTACGAGGGGCTCTCCTTTCTGATGCAAGCCAACCTGTTTCTGCAACCAAAGTTTTCCCCAGGCCAGCAAAGGGAAACTGATGAGACATATTTACCCATTACATTTCTACCCAAAAAGCACATGGTAGTAGTTTACTTACCTTGGATTAAAACCGATTCACGTTAGAGCATTTTCTTCCCTGGGAGATTCATGTCTGCCTTGCATGTGGTGACTTGTAGAGTGGTTCATTACTGCTCAGGGGCCAAACCAATGCCACATGAGCCATTAAAAACAGGTTTGTGAGCACACAAGAAAGAGAGCTTTGTACCCTCGGCCCAATTTGTTTGAAAGGAGATACGCTGTAAGAGCATTCACAAAGCAGCCCAGTATTATCTTAAATTCAAACTAGGCTCTTTTCCTTTCTATTTTTAAATACCAAATAGAGAACAGGGGATTCTTTCCTGCTCTCCTACAATCTCTCTGTGTCTCTCTGTCTCTATCTCTCCATCTCTCTCTGTCTCTGTCTCTTTATCCCTCTCTCTGTCTCTCTCTCTCTCTCTCTCTCTCTCTCTCAGCAGCTTCTTTCCTTTCTTCCTACCATTCTGTTTTCAGTGAAGCAACACAAATTGTATCACTGTTGCCTTCACTATTATTGGATGGGTTGAGGGCCCATGGGTGAACTGGCTTAGACCCTTAGCATGGCATTTCATTTCTCTGTGCCTGTTTTCTCACTTGTGTAGTATCTGCCTGAACCAATTTACAGCCTTGCCTTAGGATAAAATGAGAATTGTGATATGTCACAGCTGGAAGAAAATTATATTATCTGATATAATACCCTCATTCTATAGTTGATAAGGGAATAAGCATTTATTTGATGCTTACTGTATGCTAAGTGCTTTTTACAAATATGATTTCATTTGATTTTTTCAACAACCTTGGAAAGTAGGTGTTATTATTAGCCCCATTGTACAATTGAAGAAACTGAGGCAGACAGAGGTTGTGACTTGCCCAGGGTCACACAGCTAGTGTCTGAGGTCAGATTTGAACTCTCTAAGATGAGTCTTTCTGACCCCAGGGCCAGCGCTCTATCCACTTTGCCACCTAGCTGCCCAGTTAGGGGTACAACCAGGACTTAAAAACCAAGCCTCTCAATTCCTAGTGTAGTATTTTCTCTGCTGGCAAATGTGGGAGCATTTTTTTTAAACAGAAAGTGATATGTAGGAATTATTTTTGTTATTTTTACTAAGAGATTTCACTGTTTTGTTGATGATGTTGTTTTGGTTTTAGTGGAGGTTTTTTATTTTGTGCAGTTTTGTTTTTTGTTTTGGGGGGTTTGTTTTGTTTTGTTTTTTGTTTTTTAAATGGACCTGTAATTTTATTGATATATGGAACCCTCAATGAGAAAACTCCCTCCACCAACGCACAGCCTTGTCTGCAACTCAGGCTTGGACTGTTGCCTGGGGCACCAAGAGATTGTCCCTTGCCTAGGCTCATATAACCAGTATGTGTCAGAGATGGAACTTGACCCTAGGTCTTCCTGATTGGGAGGCTGGTTCTTTATCCACTCTACCACCATGCTTCTCATCATTTACATGTTTCTTTATTTGCCGTCTCAAAATACCTTCTTCTTAGAGCCAGCCTCCCAGTCAGGAAGACCTAGTGTCAAGTCTTCCATCTGGGGCATACTGTCCACATGACCCTGAGCAATGCTCTTAGCCTCCCCCTGTCTCAGTTGCCTCATGTGTAAAAAGAGAGGGTTCAAAGATCCCTTCCAACCCTAAATACATGACTTGGATGACTCTGGAGGAGAGAGTGAGGCTGAGGACTTTGCACGGCTCTGCCGCACTTAAATCCAGTTCACACCAAGTCAAGACATCACCCTCATGATGTTCATCGGTCCTCTTCAAGAACGAAAGGGAACAACAACATGATTGATGAGTTTAGGACCCTAATTGGGCTTTAATGATTATTATTATTTCTATTTTCACCCTAGGTGTAGGCTCTAAAATAAAAACCTTTGATGATTATAGAGGCAGTTACAACCAATTCGTGGCAAATAAAGTGGAGATTTGTGAGCACAGTAAGAATAATAGATGTTCATTTACCTACTGTATTAAAGTTTGCAAAAAGTTTCACTACAGTCCTGTCGGTTGGGTCCCCATTTTTAAGATGAGGAAACTGAGGGGTAAAATGATTTATGGATAATTCAGAAGCTAGTTGGTATCAAGGGACAGGATTCAAACCCAGGTCTCACCTTTCCAAACCTGCCAAATCAAAATTATCATGGATCAAGGAACTTTCTTCAAACATAATGGTTTTGTAGTTTCATGTGCAATCATCTTTTTTATTAAACTACGGTATAAGTTATGGTGTGCTATGGAATGTTATATTATGGAAATGCTTGTTTTATTCCATAAATTAAAAATAAAATAAATTTTAAAAAAAAAACACATTCTTGGTATGGACCCTGACTGTACTTGAAAGCTAACAAAAGTCACTAGGTCAAAAAGGAGATTAGTTAAATTCAATTCAAACGACATTTATGAAGTGTGTTTTATATGCTAGGCACTGTGCTAAGCGCTTTTACAAATATGAGGCGAATACATGTTAAGTACAAACCTTAAAACGTGCCATAAATGGCAGTTATTTCTATGATGATAATCTACAATGTTGTGGTTCTGCCTGAAGGAAGGGAAAGGATCAGATAACCCTGAAAGGCACTTTTAGCCCTTGGTTCTATGCTGCTCTGTACACCCCTAGCTCCAATATCTCTCAGCCACCCTCCCTCCCCTTGAGCAGAAGATGAGCTATTTTCTCTATTGGCTCTGTTCTTGAATTGAAATTAAGATAATAAGATAATTACATATTACAACCATTACCACTACTATCTTCATGTTATCATTTGAAAAGCCGCAAGTCAAAGAAGCTAGTTTAGAGTGTTTTAAAACTGGTTAATCCAGATTGTAGGAAGAGATTTACAAGTTCCAATCTAAAATACAGAATTCCCAAAGAACTGGGAGCATAGCTTCATCTCCTTGGAAGGGTCAAAGTTTTACCCTTCCAAACTTGTGTGAAACTCCAGCTTTATCTTACTATTATTCTTGGGCTATAAAGGGGTTCATTTATTATTTATTTTTCATCCTTCCCTGTTTTCTCATCTTTTCTTTCACTTGTCAGTTTTTTGACAATATCTGACCCCGAGTTCTTGAAAGCTGTATCAATAGAGAGCAGGTTTTACCAAGCTGGAAAGGTTTGGAGCCCAGGCCCTGTGATGGATTGTATGCCCATCATCACAGAACCAATGCATGTAGGTTGCATTAGACTCATAACCAGTTGGCTGACAGGCGATGACTTTCTCTGACCACAGCAACTTAGGAAGAAGCTTTTGTGAAGATGTGGAAGTGCTGGGTGTCTCCTTCAACAGGGGAGGCCCCACACCCACATAACTGGAGATCTTTTGTAATAGCTACTACAGTCTGGGTGTTGATCCGAATAACACACGTGGGAGAGTTAAGACACAGTACTTAGACCACGGACAGACCCATGCCTGGTCGAGAAGTGATCAGGGAACCTTTGTTTGAAATGTAGTATATTTGTTCTTTCTCCTGTGACCTGGCATGTAACAACAGCTGGTTCCAAAACCTGTTTATGTATATGTCTATCCAATTCTACAATTAGCATGTAGAGATCAATTAATCAATAAACATTTATTAAGGACCTACTATGTGCCAGGGAATGGGCTAAGCACTGGAAGAGAGATTTATATATGGATGTATGAGCACATGCACACACACATGTGTGTGTACATATGTATGTATGTATGCCTTATGTATGTATATGTGTGTGTATATACATATACATGTGTGTGTGTGTATATATATACATATATATATAATGTACACACACATAGGGACTGTACCTGTGATTTCATTGGTATAGAAAACTCTCTCTGTGAATGAATGAAGGGTGGTACCTTCTCTGTAACTTATGGTTTCAGAATGTTGCTTAGAACACTGCCCAGTCAGAATGTATCGCAGGACTTGAACCCAGGTATTCTTGGTTCAGAGGAAACTCTCTGTCCACTATACAATACTCTTTCCCTCTCCCTCTCTCCCTCTCTCTCTCTCTCTCTCTCTCCCTGTCTCCCTCTCTCTCTCTCTCCCTCTCTCTCTCTCTCCTTCCCTCCCTCCTTCCCTCTTTCTTTCTCTTCTTCCACTTTTCTCTTTCTCTCTCCGTCCCCCTCTCTCATAAATATATATTACATATAACACATATATACATTCATTAGGCACCCTATCAATAGTTAATTTCCATATCATATTGTGTCCTTTTTAAATATCCTATTATTTTATATGAGGATGACATAATGATTATGGGTCTACCAGATTATTCAGAGAAGAAAAGACTAAGCTTAGAAAAATGGGCAGCTAGATGGCGCTGTGACTGGAGCACCAGACCTGGAGTCAGGAAAACATGAGTTCAAATTCACCATCAGACACTTACTAGCTGTGTGACCCTGGGCAAGTCACTTAACCCTGTTTGCCTTAGTTTCCTTCACTGTAAAATGAACTGGAGGAGGAAATGGCAAACTGCTCTGGTATCTTTGTCAAGAACACCCCAAATGGGGTTACAAAGAGTCAGACATGACTGAAAACAACTGAACAACAACTTTTCAACCTTCTCTTGGATCATGGGTTCCTTGGGCAGTCTGATGAAGTCTATGGATTCCTTCTCAGGATAATGTTTTTAAATACCTAAAATAAAATATATAGGATTACAAAGGAAACCAATCACACTGAAATAATTTTTTCCCATCCAAGTTCATGGACTTCCTGGAATAAGAACCTCTTTTCTAGTGAGACCATAAAGGAGTGGGAAATGGGGGAAAAGCTCTATTTCCTATGAGCCAAAGGCACTGGATTTTCTGGTTAAATAAGGCTGCTGCATACCTGAGAGGGGAGCATGTGTCTGATGGTGTATGAAATACCTGTATGTCCTTATTCCTAGCTTCCCTCAAGCACCAGAGAAAATTCCCACTTCTATAGGAAGCGTTTCATGGTCCCCCTTAATGCCACTGTGTTCTCTGTGTTGCTCACTTCCAATTTATGGAAATGTCTTGTTTGTACATAATTGTTTACATGCTGTCTCCCCCGTTAAACTGTGAACTCCTGGGGAGCTGGGGACTGTCTTATCCCTTTCTTTGTATCTCCAGTGCTTAGCTCAGTGTCTTTTACATAGTTGATGCTTAATAAATGTTTGCCTGTTGGTTGATTGACTGATTGCCATGTCCATGAAATGAAACGACCCTTGTGGCAAGCGTTCCTTTACCCCAATTCTGAAATAACCTGGGGTATTAAACCAATACAGAATGTTTGCTTATCTATATGAGTATTCCTTGACTTGCCTTCATGCAACCTACTCTTACCCTTATCCAAGGATCACAATGTACTGACAATATCTTTCCCCATCCTGTGGGCATCCATCTCAGCTATATTTCATTTCCTTGGGTAGGAGAATGCTACATTAACCTGACTTAAGTTCAACAGTGTGCTGGTAAATGTTTAACAACCAGTTAAAACTCCCCAAATCTACCCACAACACAATTTTAAGATTAACCTACATTAGCATTTTCCCCATTGCTTTCTTAAGTCTAGGCAATCAACAAAATAATAAATCAAGTCCCAATCCATAGCAGTTGCCAATTTCTAATTTCACATTAAAAATTCAACCATCAACTCTCATGAGCCAGCGGAAGCTGGCTCCAGCACACCCCCAATTAAGTCCATCCTGACTGAGGAACCCCACCCCCTTCTGTGCACTGTCCTGGAGAGGGCATTGTTAACAATGGAATTCCATCCCCAGGGATGGATGGATGAAACAGTAAAAAAAAAAAAAAAAAAAACCAAGAACCCAGCCCCTTGCCCACCTTGCTCAGCAACTTCCCTGCAGTAACCCTGACTCCTTTCCACTTTCCAGTGATAACAAAGGTTCAAAGAAAGGAAAAGTAAATCCTCCTCCAAAAGACCCTGAGACATCCTTTCTGAGACCCTAAAGGGAATAGTCATCAATTCACTAAGTGAAATGATTAGAGCAGAGCAATGGGGTACAAGAGAAAAAGTAGTTGATTTGAAATCTCAGAATCTGAGTTGGAAACTACATTGGGATCATCTGGTCCAACCTGTACCCATACAGGAATTTCTCCTGTAATATCTCCCTCTGTATCCAGGGCCATCTCCAGTCATCCTGATCTATATCTTTCCACTGGCCCCAGATGGCTTTGGAGGAGAGAGTGAGGCTGGTGACTTTGCACAGTCCTCCCTCACCTAAATCCAATTCACTTATAGGTCATGGTATCACTTTCCTGATGTCATGGTCCTCTTCAAGAATGAAGGACAAACAACAACAACAATAATCTCCAAATAGAGACTATGCAGCCCACAATGGAAGGAATCCAGTGACATGAAGCTCCCTCCCTCCCAAGGCAGCGCATTCATTTTGGAAAAGCTCCTGTTTTTAGGAAGTTTTTCCTTACATGGACTCCAAATCTTCCTCTTCACAGTTGTACCAGTTGACTCCAGGGGCCAAGCAGAAGAAACACCATTAGATTATCAATTCCTTGAGGTAGACTAGCTTTTGCCTTTTTTTGTATCCCTAGCACATAGTAGGCACTTTATAAATGTTTATTGATTGACAAATCTAAGTCTTTCTCCATATACCAGCCCTCCAACTACAGGAAGACCATTATCATGTCACTTCTACCCCAAGCCTTCTCATCTCAAGGCTAAACCATTCGTTGAACTCATACGGCATGGCCTCTGGTCTTCTCACCATCCTGATCTCCCTTCTCAAGAACCACCCCAACTTATTAATATGTTACCAATCCATGGGTTCAAATTTTGGCTCTGCTACCTGTACTGATGACCTTGGGCAAGTCACTGAAGCCTCCCTGGGCCTCACTTCCCTCATCTTTAAATAAAGGGGTTGGATTACAGGCCCTCTGAGACAACCTTCCAGCTCTAAATCTGTGAACCTGGATTTAGAGCAATAAATTAATGTAATAATTTTAAGTTGACAATTAAAACAAAACATAATGAACATCTACATGCTAATTTCTATATACAGTCCAAAAACAAACATGCAGCCCAGGTATCATCCCTTCCCACCCCAGTGCCCATAACCGAAGGAAGACAGCTTAGAGTCTCCAGAATTTCTAATACTGTTAGGGAATTGCACCAAGAACAATCTCCTGGTACGGTATGTCATAATTCCAATCTCAGCTTCTTTGGACGGAGATATTACTGGTCTTGGCTTTCCTTTCTTCAGCTATAGCCAGGTTTCCAGCATCTAGGACAATCGACCACAGCGTCTATGTCTTTAAATGAGGAGAGTGGGAAACAGGAAAGCAGGGAGTCAGAAAAATAAACTCAACACTGTTGGTGGTCTAACGTGCAAAAAAAAAAAAAAAAAAGCATCCCATCCAAGCCGTCATGTCCTATCAAGCTGCAGTTCTTATGGAAGTCCTCAGCCAGATGGCTCAGAGGACAATCATCTAAGCCACCTATCAGGAACAAGGAGTTGGAGCTCCCCAAGACAGTACACCATCAATCAATAGATTAATGAAGCTTAAACATTGGAAATCAAGCACAAACAGTACTGGTAACTTCTGTTCCTTCTGCCTTTTATCTGCTTTCTTCTGCTTGTCTCTCCTGTTTTTCTTCCCCTCTTGCTCTGTTTATTATCACTTCTAAATGTATTTGTTCACATTCAACTTTTTGAGTTGTGAGCTATGTCTTAAATACCACAGGGTGAGGGGGTGGGGTCTTTTCTCTTGTCTTCATAACAAATATCTAGTTTATGATTCAGTCTTGCTTTAGATTAACAACAGAGAGAAAAGCAATTTTAAAAAATGAAGAGTTGGTGTCATAGGTAAAATCTGTGGAAACTTGGTAATGTAGATTTAATTATTGTTGTTCAGTGGTTTCAGTTGTGTCCAACCCTTCGCGACCCCATTTGGGGTTTTCTTGGCAGAGATACTGGAGTGGTTTGCCATTTCCTTCCCCAGCTCATTTGACAGATGAGGAAACTGAGGAAGACAGGAATAAGTGACTTGCCCAGGGTCACACAGCTAGTAAGTGAATGAGGCCTGTTTTGAACTCATTAAGATGAGTCTTCCTAACTCTAGACCTTGCACCCTGTTCACTACACCCCCTAGCTGCCCATAGATTTAGTAATTCGGGTTAAATTTAGACTTGATATCAGGACAACTTCTTAACAATTTGTAGGTGGCCTTGGGAACAAGTGAGTGCTCCATCCCTGAGTGTTTTCAAGCAAAAGCTGGCTGGCCAGTTGCCAGCTATGTTACAGAGGACACTAATGGAGAGAACACTGGACCTAGAGTCAGGAAGTCCTGAGTTCCATTCCAGCCTCGGACACTTGCGAGCTGTGTGATGCTGGGCAAGTCAACCTCTGTCTGCCTCAGTCTCTCCAACTGTTAAATGGGGACATAGTACCCCTTTGCAGGGTTATTGTGAGGTTCAGATGAAATAATATTTGTAAGTCACCTGGTACACAGTAGGTATTTAATAAATACTTGTTTCCTTCTCTCTCACCCCCCATTAGAGAGTAAATTCTTGTGTAGATTTAGGTTAGACTAGTTCAGGGGTGGGGAACTTTCGGTCTTGAGGCTACATGTGGCCCTCTAGGTCCTCAAGTACAGTCCTTTGACTGAATCCAAACTTCACAGATCAAATCCCCCTAATAAAAGGATTTGTTCTACCAAACTTGGACTTAGTCAAAAGGCCACACCAGAGGACCCAGAGGGCCACACATGTGGCCTCAAGGCCGCAGGTTCCCCTCCCCTGTACTAGAAGGTCTCTGAGATTCCTTCTAAATCTGTATTTTAAGTGATTCTGTGAATTTTTAAAAATTCAGGCCAAAGTCTGAATATTAAATATTAAATTATAAATTGTGAACCTATTCCTAATTTCTATTACTGGAGCAGATAAGAGGATTCTGGGACAGTTATTTTATGCCTGAGAGACTAACACAAATAACAAAAAAATCTGCTCAAGTGCAAATATGATTAGCTAGAAAAGAAGGCACATGTCTATATAATTGAACTTGACCTCCAGGGATGACCATTTAAAAAAAACTATTTTAATAGAAATAAAAGTGACCAGAGATCCCATATTAGTTAGATTTGAATTATCTGTTCAGATAAGCATCCTGCATTTGTCCCATGTTGTATACAATATTCATTCAACAAAGTTTTCGAGGGCCATGATGTTCAAAAATCTCATCATATTGAAGACCTATTAGTAAGGAATGCCATCCTATTCCTGAAGTATCTCTACTGCTTGGGCAGATGGATTATGGGCTGCTATCCCCCACACACACACACTGGAGTGAGAATGGGGGATAAAATAACATTTGGTCTTTTGCTTATTTTTTGAGACCAAGCTGAAATTCTAAAACACATGTGATTTAGTGATACCTTGGTCCAAAAACAATCAGCAAATTATTTAATCAGGATCCTGTTGTCAACTCTGATGATGTTTGAATTAGCTCTTCTGCCTTCATTCAATTCAATTCAATTCCAAAAACATTTATTAAGCACCTACCATGTGCCAGGTATTATACTAGGCTCTAAACTAAAAATAAGACAGTCCCTGCCCTTAAGAAGCTTATATTCTCGTGTGGGGGAGGGGGAGGGAGAGAGGCACAGGCACAGGCAGATTTGTACAAGGGACACAACTACTGTACACTACTGAATATTTGCACTAAATCATTTTACATAACTAGCTAACTACTTTGCCCACAATAAGCTAGGTTTCCCAAGTATTTTACTTGTCTCTCTGGGACTGATTTTAGACACTATGGAAAGCTGATTTCATTCTCTCAGAATGGAACTATGGAACTATTTCATGGCATAAATTATAAGTATAATTGACTATCAGTAATATGCATTGTTTGTAGATCTGCTTTAGGTAGAACATAATTCTAGGAGATGGGCGAAGGTGCTGGTTACGAAGAAATTAAATGGTCCCAGACTTCAAGGTAGACAGCAGTCCACACTGAGTGAATGCAGTTTTCCCAAGTCCTTGACTCTCAAGGGATAATCCAGAGAGTCATAAGTCTAGGAAAAACCTAAAGTGTTATCCCTTGCCTGTGGGCAGGTCAATGCCTAAACCAATCAGTCATTCTACAGGAATAGATTTTCTCCAACTGTCCTTTGGAGATGTGTCCCCAAATGAATTCTGTTCTTAACCACCAGTTCAACAATGTCATTCCTCTGGTCAAAAACCCATTGCTTGCAGAATTCAGTATAAAATCCTTAAATTCAAGCACTTCTAGAATTGGGCCCCTGCCCATCTCTCCAACCCTATCTTCTACTTCTTAATAAACAACCTTCTGACCCAACTAGACCAGCTGATGAATTGTCCTCTTCACATGCTTTGACAATTCACACCTCTATGTCTTTGCCAATGACATTTCTCCCACATAGAATATCCTACCTTCCCCCTCTTGTACACAACCTTGTTTCTGTCCTTCCCTAAGTTAATAGATGCTCTGTAAAGTCTTCTGTACTCATCCAGGCCCACCAAAACCTTTTCCTCTCCAACTGCCATACCAATGATAGAGCACTCAAGTCGCTATTGTATCATAGCTTGGCATGTTATTGTTGTTCAGTTGTTTCTGTCTTGTCCAACTCTTTGTGACTCAATTTGGGGTTTTCTTGGCAAAGATGTTGGAACAGTTAGCCATTTTCTGCTCCAGTTCGTTTACAGATGAGGAAACTGAGGCAAAGTTAAGTGACTTGAACAGGGTCACACAGATAGTAAGTGCCTAAGGCCAGATTTTGAACTTGTCTTCCAGCCCAACACTATCCACTGCGCCACCTACCTGCCCTATATATCTAGATATACATGTATAGAAATATAGGTATCAATATAGATTAGATATATTATTAGATTAGATTATCTAGATTATCTATTATTAGATTAGATTATTAGATTATCTATTATTATTATCTATTAGATTATCTATTATTATCTATTAGATTAGATTATTAGATTATCTATTATTAGATTAGATTATCTAATCTAGTCCTTTCTATTTAAATATAGTAATGCCTGGATTAACAAAGACGATATATTCCAGTGATACACTCAACTGTCAAAAACTTCATTTTAGAGATAGAACAATAAAAACTGACATTTTTAAAATTTGCAAAATACTTTACATGAATTACAACAACCCTGTGAAATAGGTAATACAGGTGCCCATTTTACAGATGAGGAAAAACTGACACACAGCAATGAATGATTTGCTCATTGCCACACAGCTTGTCAGCTTCTGTCTCATGTTGCTGATCCCATCTTGGTGGAATACACTTGCCTTTCTTCCCCTCCAAGGGAGGTGCCCGATGCACCCCATTATTCTTGGCTTCTCCTTTTCAGTGTGCTGGACATGGAAGACTAAGTTACTAAAGACTCCGGGAATTGTATTTCTTCCCAAGACCTTTAGTGACTCAGGCCCCCTTGCAAGGCGGCCAATCCAAAACTTGCTGGAAGACTTGGTGTAGTAGAATGTTCTCAGCCCCATCCACTGATAAGAAAGCTATACACAGCTGCAGCCTAGGCAGTATCTCCCCATTCCTAAATAACTGAATCATGCAAATCTCAAGAGAAAGACCTCAGCCAGGTCTTGGCCCAAATCCCCCCTTCTTCAGAGGCCAATATCTGAAATAGGACCATTGCCTCCTCTTCCTTGTTTCCCACCATTGATCCAGTGCTATGGAAATAAGATCCTTCAATCCCCTTCATGCTCAGACTAACCTTCTTAAACGATACTCTGTTCAAAGAGGATCAAGGTATTCCTATAGGGTGTAAGCTTCCTGAGGGCAAGCTCTAGGCCTTAAACCTTTGTATTTTGTTTTTCCCAGTGTCTGTCTACTAGTACCAGCAATCAATAAATATAAATTGATCAATCAGGCACACACATTCAATTTAATTAAACAATTGCTAAGTACCTACTATGAACCAGGCATCGTACACGCTGTCGCTTGATAGCTTTTGGGGGAGAAAAACTATATTGGTTTGCCACAAGAAACCTAGGAACACTACACAAGAAAGTTGCGCCTCATCAAAGATATACCCAGAGATACACCTGAATACATTTTCGAACTTTCTTTAACCTCGAATGCTTTTCACCCACTGGGATGTTAACTGTTGACAAACAACTGTTGCTGTTCATCTTCCAACATTGATCCCCGTGGTGCGTCCTTTGGGTGAACAAGCTCACTCTCTAACACTGGCTATAAAATATTTAAGAAGATTTGGACTCTCCTCTTTTTCAATTGACATTTTTCACCCCTCCTTTTACTTTGATTTCAATTTGATTTTATTCCTCTTTTGTGCCCTGTTTTGCTCATGTGCTTTTTAAAAATGATGACGGCTTTTCCACTAGTTGCTGTCTGTGGGCCACATGGCCCTGGCTAGGTGCTCTCAAGCTCATAAAATGCAAAGATTCGGTGTGTGAGTTTCCATTTTTAGAAAAACTCACGCACCAACCTCAATTTCATCAACAATGATGTCTTTTTAAAAGGTCAAGTCTATTTTCCTGGGCATGATGTGTTCAGTATTTGGGATCTGCCAAAAGTTATACTGCAGAGACTTATAAACTTCTAGGTGTTACCGTCTCCTCCCTCGCTCCCTTTTGAAGTTCTAGCTTTTAAAGGAGGATGATAAAAATAATCACACAAATATTTATTCTTATGAAACACTTTTAATACTAGGGGATCAAAATGCTTTTCAAAATAAATAAAGCTTCCCAAGAATTCTTTCCCAAAGGTAAATATTA
Organism: Vombatus ursinus; assembly: GCF_900497805.2. Taxonomy (NCBI): domain Eukaryota; kingdom Metazoa; phylum Chordata; class Mammalia; order Diprotodontia; family Vombatidae; genus Vombatus; species Vombatus ursinus. The sequence goes on along the minus strand of NW_020945237.1, from coordinate 2,320,551 downwards.
TTAGGAATCAACAGAAAGACTTTGAAGGGACCTTAGAGATTATCTCATCCAACCCTGTCATTTTAGAGATAAGGAAACTGAAGTCCAGGAAACCGGAATGATTCCAAGGGCAGCTAGGTGGTGCAATGGATAGAGCACTGGCCTTGAAGTCAGGAGGTTCAAATCTGGCCTCAGACCAAACACTTGACATTTACTAGTGTGTGACCCTGGGCAAGTCACTTAACCCCAATTGCCTAAAAAAAAAAAAAGAAACTGGAATGATTCCCCCAAGGTCACACACACTCCAAGAGAGTCAGGAACAGAGCCAGAATTTAAACCCAGATCCTCTGACCCCAAATTCAGGGATCACTTGGGTGAATCACTTAAGTTCTGTGAGTCTCAGTTTTCTCATCTGTAAAATGGGCATAAAACTGCACAGTGCCCTAGATTACTGTTAATTTTTAAACACAAGCTCTTATCCTTATCATTATTAGTGGAAACACTATGCCACCAATAGCTTTTTAAGGCACACAATAAACCAATAACTCTCCCAAAAAAAGAAGTGTAGTTTTTCACTGACATGACATATGCTCTCCTAATTATCTGATTTGTTCTAATATGGTAAGTTTGAAGACAATACCTATCACCCCCTCAAATCACTTAAAGTATACTACACAGGGAATGTCTGAAATAATGATAAGGATAAGAGCTTGTGTTTAAAAATTAACAGTAATCTAGGGCACTGTGCAGTTTTATGCCCATTTTACAGATGAGAAAACTGAGACTCACAGAACTTAAGGGATTCACCCAAGGTCACATGGTGTCAATCAACAAGTATTTATTCAGGGTCTATTATGTGCCAGGTGACGGAAATCCAAAGGAAAAAAGAAACAATCCCTGTCCTCAAGGATCTGACCTTCTATAAAGGGACATCTTGTGAGTGTGTGGATGTGTATCTGTGTGTATGTTTGTGTGTGTCTCTGTATTTGTGTGTGTGTTTTAAGCCCTAACAGAGGCTCTGGGGGTTGTTAACTCACCTCGCATGCAACATTGACAACCTAGAGGGCTGGCTTGCTACATCTCTAGGCCAAGGTCCCAGGGGATAATCCTAAGGAGTTACTAGGGTTTTCTCTAATGCTCTCAGCTCACGCCCCCATTTTAGTTTTTTCTCCCCAGTACTAATCTCCAATTTCAGGTGGTCTCTACCCTATATCATTGACTGACTCAGTGATTAGTATTCCAGCATCATTTAACCAGTAAATAACCATAAGCTTTTACAAGGCATATTTCCTGAGAAGATATAGCAAAAACCTAAGTGCAAATACATCCTTCCTGAAACGGGGACACTCTCTTCTCCTTGATTCTTGGGCCAAATTTAATGTGGTTGCTACAAAGCATGCACCCAACCAAATTCATTTTAAAATAAGGCATACCTGCTAGACAAGTTGTTCTTTTTCTGCAAGGCATGGCATCAATCAATCAATAAGCATTTATTAAGCTCCTATTACATGCCAGAAACTGTACTAAGCATGGCATCCCAAATTCTTTGAATTTGCTGCTATCTGGGTCAAGCAGTTCATTGCTCATTGGGCTCAACACTCAGCAAACTCTGGCATAGACTCCAATCTCTGGTCCTTTGCTCCTCTGACCTTTCAAATACTCACAAGACCCTGTACCAAGGGGCAAAAAGACACAGACAACAGCCAGTCCCATCCCAGACACAGATTTGCCCAGGAGGCCATGTGTACACCCAGGGGCTCATACCAGTTTATCCTCCCCACTCCAACACAGCCAGGGAGGAAAAGAAGCCAAGGCTGAATCATCAGAGGTTGGTATATGCACACCCAGTTCAGTAGCTAATGAAATCCTCCTTCTTCAATACACAATAAGAGATCCAGAAGTAAACATGGCATGCCTACCCATGGGTAGAACACAGTGCACATGCTCCTAAAGACCAGTCTCTCATTGGCTACCATCCTGTTGCCTCTCTCCTCATTTCCACCATCTGCATATCAGCCATTGTGCACTTCAAACATATTGTCTTCTGTTGCCAATGGAAAAGTCTGAATTCTCTGAACAGCATAAGGAAAAGGGGGAAGGAGGAATCCCTCAAGCATCCCTCAAGCAATTCCTCCTCAGGAACTTTGCTTGGGTGTTCTTCCTCGGCTCACCCCTGACTCCATATCTCTTGGCTCTGCAACTGGTTGGATATTTTATAGATGACCCACAGGACCTGACCAGGTTTCCTCAGGCAATCTGAGCACACTTCTGCAACATTATTCCAGTTCATCCAATGACTTTCAAGAACTTTTCACATTTAGTCTAAAGCTTTTGACTGAGGTGTGTTCTCACCTGGTTAGATAACATCTTATCACTTACTTGGAGTAGGGTGGGCTAATTGGTTGATGGAGTTAATGAACATTTGAGTGCTCATGGGAGTCAATGAACTCTTACACACACACACAAATATACACACACATAATATTAGCTGCAAATAAAAATAAATATAAGAATACAAAATAATTGGGGTTGGGGGTACTAGCATCTAGGGAGATCAAAAAAGGCCTCATGTAGAAGATGAAGCATTAGCTAAGTCTTGAAGGACACTAAAGACTCCAAAAGACAAGGGTGAAGAGAAAGTTCATTTCATGCATAGAGAGACAGCCAGTGCCAAGGCATAAAAACAGAAGATGAGGACCTTTCTCACCCAGCTCCATTCCTGCCTCTCTGGGCTTTTCTTCTTCCTCATTAGCAGCCTTCTCATCCTGGGGATGACCCCACTTCTGAAGCCCCCTCCTCTCTTTGGTGGGTTTCTGGCTGAAACAACCACCTCTGTGAAGAATAGCAAGAAGATAGCCAGTCCGGCTTGACCAAAGACATGCATGAAAGGGAATGAGATGAGCCTCAGAAGCCTCGAAAGCCTAGGAGGTAGGTTGGAATCAGGTTGCAAAGGGCTTTAAATGTCCAAAGGAAATATTTGGATTCAATTCTAGAATTAAAAGGGAACCAGAGAGATTATTGATTAGGAGAGCAACACAGAGCTTTGGGGAAATCACTTTGGAGGCTGTTGAGAGGATAAGTTGGAAAGTGTCCAAGCTAGAATTGGAACTCAAGTCTCTTAGTGCCAAATCTGGTGATCTAGCTACTGACCCCACTTAAATAGCAGTCTGTAGTCGACTCACTGCAGCCTTGTGAGTCATGCAGTCATTCACTTGCATGTTGTTTGATGTAAGACTCTGAAAGGAAAGGATTTCCTTGAGAAGTTTATTTGATGAATATTCCCCAAAATTTCTTTATAAGCAATCTGAGACAGTAAATAGCCTGGAATTCAAACTTTGAAGGAAACTTAATTTAACATCGTCTTATTTGACACTTAATTTAACTTAATTTAACACTTGATTTACAGCTAAAGAAACTGAGGCCACAAGTGGAAAAGCGACTTGTCCAAGATCACACAGTTTTATTAAGTAGGAGCACTGCGATGTGAACATCAGGTCTCCAACTACAAATGCCCTTTTCATTATTCCGCACTTCCTCTTTTTTTATTTAAGAGGCCAAAGGTACTTGGATATTTAAACAACACGGTATAGTAGGGAAAACAAAAAGTAATAATAGCTAACATTTATATAAAGTTTTAAGGTTTGCAAAGCACTTTGTACATATTAACTCCTTTGATCATCACAACCACCCTGTGAGGTAGATGCTACTATTATCCCCATTTTATAGATGAGAAAACTGAGGCAGAGAGAGGTTAAATGGCTCACCCAGTGCCACATAGCTAGTAACTGAGTAACTCCAGTCTTCCTGACTCCAAGTCCAACACCCTATCCATTGTGCCTCTAACAGCTTATTTGGAAGAAGGAGAGAGAGAGAGAGAGAGAGAGAGAGAGAGAGAGAGAGAGAGAGAGGGAGGGAGACCTGGGTTTAAATCCTGAATCTGACATTTGCTAGCTGTGACAGCCTATGCAAGACATTTAAGCCTATCCAAGCCTCAGTTTCCTTAGCTGTAGAATGGGGATGATAATAATAGCCCTTACCTCACAGGGTAGTTATCAGACTCATAGGATATAATGAAGATAGAGATTTGATAAGCCATCAAACTCTATATAAATTTCCATTATCATTATGCAGAGAGAATCTCCATTTAGGTAGAGGTTAGTGTCAGTGACCTCTGAGTTTGCTTCCAGCTGGAAGATTCCCTGAGCCCGTGAAAAGAGCGCCCTTGACACATCAGGTATTAACTTCTCTAGTATTTTACAAGTTAAATCGGACAGTGGGGACTCCAAAGCAGCAATGCACCTCTTGAAAGCCAGTAAGTGAAAACGCACAGCAGGAAAGGCAGCAGGCGAGGTGACAGAATAAACAACCCAAATAACACTTCCTCTGGCTCTCTCCCTGCACTCAGTGGCATCCATCAGCCTCAAACCAATCAGAAGGCTTTACAGAATTAATGCCTTCCTGGGAAGGAAAGAAAGCATGGATGCTTCAGAACTAGGAGGTAAAGAGTCGGGTGAAGGTCCCCGGGGAACTGGCCCAGAGCCCACCCCCTCATCCCGACCCACCCCACCTAGCCTCTTGACTGAGAAGCTAGCTGCTTCAGTGTATCCGGCCTGACTGACTATGGAATTATCTATTCCAATGACGTCACAGGATCCTGAATCCAGAGCTGGAAGGAATCTCGGAGGGCAACTGGTCTAACTCCCTTTATTTCACAGCTGAGGAAACTGAGGGCCAGGACAGTTCATGACTTGCCCAGGGTCACAGAGGTGCTGTTGTTCAGTCATTCCAGTCACGCCCAACCCCTCGTGACCCCATTTGAGGTTCTCTTGGCAGAAATCTTAGAGTGGTTCACCATTTCCTTTGCCAGCTCATTTTACAGATGAGGAAACTGAGGCAAACGGGGTGACCCAAGGTCATACACTATAAGTGTTTGAGGCCAGATTTGAACTCAGGTCTTCCTGATTCCAGGCCCAGGGCTCTGTGCACTGCTGTGCCACCTATCTGCCTATAAGTCACATATATAGTAAAAGTCAAAGGCCTAGTCTTCTGATTCCAAAATCAGTTCTCTGTCCAATGTACCACATGAACTCACAAATTTCCATCTTTGCTCCCCTTCCGTATGTATTGATTACTTACTTACATGTGGTCTGCCCTGATAGAAGGGAAGCTCTTTGAGAACAAAGACTAATGCACTATTGTCTTTGTTAAAACATCATAGGTATTCAGCAAGTGCTCACTAAGACCCCTCACACTGGTGGTGGACTTCATGCACTATAGCTCACCCTTAGCCATTCCTCAGCCATGGAGGAGGAGCTATGTTCTCTGTCATAGACCATACAGAGACAGGAGAAAGAGCCAAGATAAGATTCTAGAGACAAAGACATCTGGCTTTGAACATCTGTATAGGATTATTCCATCTGGGCTGGGATGGAGTAACCTCTCCCCAAGACTCCAATAATCATTCACAGTGGGTCAGGAGGTGGTAGAACAGTTGATAAGTTAGAAAATGGATTTGAGTCATTTTTCTGTCAGGGAGTTGATAGCCCGGTAGGGGGTAAGATATAAATCCAGCAAAATAAAATTATAGTATTATAATAATAGGGCAGGTAGGTGGTACAGTGGAGAGAGTGCCGGGCCTGGAGTTAGGAAGACCTGAGTTCAAATCTGGCTTCGGACACTTACTAGCTATGTGAACTTAGGTAGTCACCTCACCCTGTTTGCCTTGGTTTCCTCATCTCTAAAATGAGCCGTAGAATGAAATGGTAAACCATTCCAGTATCTTTGACAAGAAAATCCCAAATGGGGTCACAAAGAGTCAGACACAACTGAAACAATTAAACAACAAGAAATTATAACAATTATAATAATAACAATAATAACAGCTAGTATTTTTATAGTAACTGAGGTTTGTGAACCTTAGTTCATAAGGTGCTTAATTTATGTTATCTCATTTTGATTCTCAGAGTAGGCCTGTGGGTGAAGGTGCTATTATTACACCTATTTTATAGATGAGAAAACTAAGCCTAAGGGAGGCCCAGTGACCTGCCCAGCATCACCTAGCTATTCAGCGAATGAGACAGGATTCTAGCTCAAGTCTTCTTGATTCTGACTCCAGCACTCATCTACCATTGCACAATGAGTTTGAGTCACCAGTCCCGGAAAAACTTTATCTCAGAGTGCTGAAAGAACTAGCAAAAGTCATTGCTGAGCTTCTGGCAGTGACCACTGAAAAATCATGGCAGACAGGAGAGATACTGTGGTTCTAGAGACAGGCAATTTTCAAAGAGAAGAAGACAGAGTCTATAAGTTTCTGAATTTGACTTTGATTCTTGGCAACATTCTATAACATACAGCCATACCTGGATATGAACAAAACATTGGGTAAAGTGATATTCTTGTGGAGAAGATGTAGAAAACCTGATAGTATATTCAGGTGAATTTAGCAAGTGATTGAATGACCAGATCCAATGATTAGTAATTAGTGTATAGACGGCAGCCTGGAAGATAAAATTCAGTGGCACCCAGAGATCAGACCTTGGCCCTATGGGGTTCAACATTGATTTGGATAAAGGCATAAATAGATATGTGGCCTCTTTATGAAATTTCTAGATGACATGAATTCTGGAGGAAGAGCTAATATGTTAGATGGCAATCAGCATTTCAGTAGGCTAGAATGATGGTTCAAATCTTAGTAAATGAAATTTAATAGGAATAAATGAAAAGTCTTTCTTGGGTTTAAATAAATAAATGAACTGCACAAGCACAGGATTGGAGAGTCACAGCTAGACAATTTATGGGGTTTTTTTTAATCTATGTAAAAATATTTAGGGGAATGCAAACAATGTAAATCAACAGTATAACGTTACAACCCAAATAGCAAATGTTATCTTAGACCACACTGAGAAAAGTGTAGTTTTCAGAGAAAGAAAGATGCCCCATTATCATCTGCACTGACAAGATCAAATCTGGAGCTTCATGCTCCACATTTTAGGAAGGACATTGAGGAATTAAAGTCACCCAGGGAAAGATGACCAGGATGAAAAAAAAAAGGGCTGAATCTCATGTCATATGAGGATTGGCTGAAAGAATTGGGGAAATTTAGCCTGGAGAAGAGAAAACATAGCTGTCTTTAATTATTTAAAGGACTGTCATATGGAAGATAGATTAGACTTGTTTTGCGTGGCCCCAGAGGGTAGATACCAGGAGAGATGGGTGGAAGTGCAGAGAAGCAGATTTAGATTTTGATATAAGGAAAAACTTCCTTGCAATTAGAGATATCCAAAAATGGAATGGGCTGCCGCAGGAGATAATGAGTACCCCATCACTGGAAGAATTCAAGAGGCTAGATGACCACTGGTCAAGGATATTCGGGTACAGGTTGAACTAGATGGCTGCTGAAGTCCTTTATGACTCAATGATTTGATTGCAGGAGTAGTGTGGGATAAAGTAGTTCAGTTTCATACAGTGCAACCCTATTCAGAAAATGGTACCCTAATACAGAGGTCTTTACATACATATAGAGTACTTTAAGGTCAGTTTGTCTATTACTTCTTTCTGACTTTCTACCTCATACTAAATATCTATGTTTCTGATTGTTTTTCCCAATTTGGTATACAGCTGCATTAGTACACCACTGCAAAGGTCATCCCAAGAGCTCCATCGTTTAAATCGAGCTTGGCAAGTCCCATAAATTAGTTAATGCTCACTTCCCCTTTTACTTTCCCCCATCTACCCTCTCCCCTGTACCACAGAATAGTCCTGCCAGCTTGCCATTTCTTGGAATACCTCTCCTCAAAATTCCCAGGCATCCTTTTGTGTCATCCTCAGACACCCTTCCCATTCTTTGCAACACCTCCAGGCCTAATCCATGCTGCAAATTCCATTTCATTAACACGTTGAATCCTTCTCCCAGATTATTAACCAAGATGTGAAATCAGATAAAAAACCTAATCCCCAGTCCCACAGCTAGGACTACTCAAGGCAGAGCTCATTAAATATATCTGTCAACGATGGATTAAACCAGCTCTAAGCCTGAAATTGATTGGATGTGTGGGGGAGGTGAGAGAAAGCATTGGTTGCACAACTCTAATGTTCTAAGGTGTGGCCAATTAAATGCATCCACAGCAAACTGTAGGCTATGTTTGGCTTCTTAATTGTAATGGCAGTTGATGAGACAGAAAAAAAAAAGCTAGGCATCCCTAGGGAACCGACCATTCATGTACCAATGTGCTCATTAAAATTGAAAATAACAACTAATCAGGGCAAAAATACATATAGCAGAAGCAAGTAGATTCAATCCCTACATTGATTCTACTGCTATTTCCCAGTGCCAAGAAAATGATGAGCTCTGGAAAAGTGCTTAAAGTCATATCTTGCTAAGGTTCTTCTCGATCATCCTGTCATTAGCAACTCCATCATAATAAACTTTGCATTTCTATTGTGCTTTCTGATTTCAAAGCACAGAGCAGACACATTAGCTAGTTAATCATCAAGAGAGATCTCATTTTGATAGAGTTTTACCAGCACATGCATCTCTAACATGTCACTGGAGGATTCACATGACAGGAGCTTTCCTGGCCCACAGTTCTGATGTAATATGTTTGGCATGTTGTCAGGTTTCAGATGTACATAACTTTTTGCCTACCCAATGTCAGCCCTGTTTTCAGAACCAAAGGAAACCTGATTTTACAAATCTTTCACTGTTAAAAAGTTCCTCCTTCCTGATTAGGTGATACAGAAAATTATCCATGCTTTAGATACATTAAAAATAACAAAAAACCTAAGCTGAGGAAAATAAAATTAAATAAATATCCCAATTTGTCTTTAAGTGAGAAAGAGAACAATCTGTGATTCTTTGAAATTAAATCCAAGGAGAGTTGGGGGCTGTGCATTTATAATGGGAAGCAGATGTGAATGTGAGAGTGGCATGGGGCCATCAAAGGACCCAAGATGTCATCGAAGCATATTTTATAATATATGAATGTTGAGCAGGACACCATCAGGGCAAAAATTACATCATTTAAAAACCTTACCTGGGTGGCTCATAAGTTTGATTATTACACCCTGAGATTTGAAAAAAAAAAACTTATTGGCTTTTCTCTTCACGCTGTTCGGTTAAGATTCTTCACTGGTGATGGGCAGTGAGAGGAGACGTTCCTATTTCATGTCTCTCTCGTGGCAGGCTTCATTTTCTCATTCTAATTCCCATGCCCCCGTGCTGTTCTATTTGAATTGCCAATGCTGCTGAGGAAATAGCTTCTCAAATATTACAATCCTGTTTTCATTGACTTTCTTTACGCCCCATGACCATATTTCCATTCAGCTCAGGTTGCAAAGCTTTTTACTTTTCAAAACCTAGACTTGAAATCAGAGGAACTTCATGGCCCTCCTTCAGTAAATTGCTCTTCTTCTAAGGAGGAAGAAGTCAATCTAAAAAAGCTGCAAATCTACAATGATTAGATGCATGTATTTCACTTAACTTCTCTCAGTTTCCTCACCTGTAAAATGGTCTAGATGACTACTAAGGTCCCTTCCAGCTATAGAACCATGCCCCTATATCCTATTCCTTTGAAGACAGAGCTATATTTATGTTAAACCGGAAAAATTTCCCTGGTTTTGTTGTAAAATATCAAGCTCTGAACAAGGCAACTCTAACTGGATTCCCATTTTGTACTTAGAAAGAGCACTTGATGCAGAATTGGAGGAACCAAGTTCAAATGCATATTCTGTTATTTACCACCTGTGTGATCTTAAGCGAGCCACTTCTCTGGGCCTTAAGCTCCTCATCTGTAAAATGAGGCAGTTGAACCAGGTGCACTCAGAGTTCCCTTCTGGCCCTAAATCGGTGGTACCATCATACCGAATTTGAATCTGAGCTCTGCTATTCACTACCCATGTGACCTTGGGCTACTAGGGAGCACAGTGGATAGAGTGCCAGGCCCAGAGTCAGGAGGACCTGAGTTCAAATCTGGCCTCACATACTTCCTATCTGTGTGACCCTAGGCAAGTCAATTAACCCTGTTTGCCTCCATTTCCTCATCTGTACAATGACCTGGAGGAGAAGATGGCAAACCACCCCAGTATCTCTGCCAAGAAAACCCCAAATGGGGTCACGAAGAGTTGGACACAACTGAAATGACTCAACAACCAGCAGATGTTGGGCAGGACATTGCCTCTCTCTCGGCCTCAGTTTCTTTTTCTGGAAAATGAGAGGTGATGATCTCCAAGGTCCCTTTCAGCTCTAAATCTATGGTCCTATAATAAAAACTTCCAAAATTGGAAGGACAGAGACAGAAACAAGAGAGAAGGACAGAGACAGGGAGAGATAATTGAGAGTGCTCTGAGGTCAAGAGAGGGGTTGTTCAGCAGCCATCTAATCTGTTTTGCTTTATTCCTTTCCTGCTCTTACTCCAACACTCCATCCACTAAGCATGAATATTGCTAGATAAAGGTACAAATGCTCTCAGAGATGGTCCAATCCTATAGGGGCAATGTAGACAATACTAGAACCTTAGATTCTAAGTTCCCTGAGGGCAGAGTCTGTATCTTATTTCATTTTTGTATCCCTAGTGACTAATCCTGTGCCCTGCACATAGTAATTCAAATGGTCAAGACATTTTTCTACAGAGCAACAAAGACAAAAAAAAAAGGTCCTTCCCTCAAGTTTATTCCTACTAGATAGTAGGACTTTAATAAATGTTTGTTGAAATGATGTTTTAAAAATCTGAAATCCTAAAGAATATTCAGTCCAGTAAGAAAAGTATATTTAGCCTTGAGCTCAAGTGAACATATCTGATCTGCTTTAAGCCAAGAATTAAGGGAGGGAAACATGAAGACAGTAGAGATTCTCCAGAAATTCCAGCACAGCCCCACCCTAGTTAGCTTAGAAATTTCATATGTTAGCTTCATTTTAAAAGCTTGGCCTTTTACCAAATATCATCCTATAACTTCTATTGCTGCTCATTTTACAGTTCCAATGACCTGAAAAAGACTATCTTTTGTCCCTCCACAATTTAACCAAGCATTTTCCTGATGAAAATCATATTTTTCACTTGTATGCAGAATGAGTTGTGCTTTAAAAAGCTTTTTTGTAAATAGGTTGTTTGGAATTTAAAATAATTTTCTCATAGAAATAATGTCTTAAATAGGAATTAGGTTCCAGGGCTAGCCCACAAAAGCCATTTTTACCCATAAAATAGCCTATCCTGCTGTCTGGTAACACATGCTGCCAGCCTTTTTTTTTTTTTTTTTTTTTTTTTTACTGGACCTGCGATTTAGTTGGTGAGTCGGTGGGGGGATGGGGAGATGGGGACATTGAGACTTGCCAAGGATCGCATAGCCAGAATGTGTCAGAGTTCCAAGTGCGCTTTTCTATCTGCTGTGGCATGCTGCTTTTCCTGACGCCAGCCATTATCATCTGCGTCACCTCTTCATACCTTTTCAGCTCTCCATCACCTGCCAAAGCCCAAATAGGTGGGATCTGCTGTCACTAATGAGCTAAAAAACACCCACATCTACTTGATTCACTGTCACTCGGACCCAAAACACTGAGGTCCCAGTTCCAGTCCCAGGCCTTCTCTGGGATTGGGACTGTAGACCTCTTCACTGCAGAGACCTCCTAGTTAGCATGTTGTTGTTCAGTCGTTTTAGTCGGGTCTGGCTCTTTGTGACTCCATTAACCATACTGTCCGTGGGGTTTTCTTGGCAAAGATACTGGAGTGGTTTGCCATTGCCTTCTCCAGTGACAAGCAGAGGTTACGTGATTTGCCTGGGGTCACACAACTTGGAAGTTTCTGAGGCTGGATTTGAACTCCGGTCTTCCTCACTCCAAGCCCAGTCCTCTATAAATAAATAAATGAATAAGAAGCCTTTACTAAGTGCTTGTTTTGTCTCACGCACTGTGTTAAGCACTTACAAGGACAGTAAATAATGTAGTTCTTACCCTAAAGCAGCTGAAAGTCTAATATATACATATATATTATACATCTATATATACATATGCACATACGCACATACATGTATATATACCTAAATACATATATACATATGCACATATACATGTGTGTGCATATATGTTTGTATATTTAAGAACATGTGTGTACATGTGTGTTTGTGTCTATAATGAGAGAGTTTTGGCCTGAGGACTCACAGGAGAGGTATGTAGAGCCGTAGGTTAGTCAAATGGCATACCCTTTCCAGAAGCAATGGTTCTATTTATTTTTAGTGTAATCAAGGTAAAGGGCACACACATGTTGGCAGGCAAATGGCAAGAGGAGCTGGGGGATCAGCTGGTGAAGCATGGTCTGGTCATGGTCAATGATTCACTCTGTTCCTATGACCTTCTACCACAGCGTCAGAGATGGTCATACCCTTAATCTTGCCATCATCAAACAAAAGCATTTCACTTCCACGATCCCAAAATCTAAAATTCCTTCATCCAATCATAACCTTTGATCATTCCATCTTTCTCTTTCCTACTTCTTGCTTTCTGGACTTTGATACCATGCTTCAGCTGCCTTCTCACCCTGGAACATCCCTCCACCTCTTTGGTCCCCTTCTGTCATTGACAAACTCTTCTCAGTTCTCCAGCTTGGGGAAGGGTCCAGGTTGGCAGGCTTTGATTTTCCTCCTGCCTCTGCTTCTGGCTTTCCAGACTTCAATGGCATGTCCTCATACAAGTACCTCTTCTCCCACCATACACAATCTTTTTAGTTTCCTTTCATGTGTTATCTTCCCCTGTCAAAATTTATGCTCCATTTGGGTAGGGACTATCTTGATTTTTGTTGGTATTTATATCCCCAGTGCTTAGCACAATGTCTAGCACAAAGTAAGTCAAGACATTACCCTCACGATGTCATTGGTCCTCTTCAAGAACGAAGGGCAAACAACAAGTGTTTAATAAGTGCTTGCTGCCTTACTTTGCCTTACCCTATGCCTCACAATTTCTACCTCCATTTTCAATCTTCACAGTAACTTCCATTCCTTCTACCCCTGAGTTCTTTCAAGGCCATTACCCCTGCATTTGGCCACACTCACATCTCTTCCCTATCTAGACACCTTGAGGAATCAATTCAACTATACACTATCCTCTACTCTCAAATATTTTGCCCCCTAGTCCTGTTACCTATTTGTTACACCTAGCCAAACCCCAACCTTTGATCCCACCATCTACCTCCTTTTCTTCTATGCATGTGTTGCTGAATAGAACTAAGGAAAATCACAAAACCATGCTGACTGGTGCAAATTTGTTATCTAACATCAACTGGGCCCTCACCGCAGCAAGGCAATCATTTTATTTCTTCCTAATCAATTACTATGCCATTCTTCATAGTGACTATTTCAAATCTTCTCATCTCTTCTCAAGTCTCCCATTAGCATTCCCTCTACCACATCATTTCAGCTGAGGATCTTTTCTCATACTTTACTGAAAAATTTGAGTACATTCATCCAAGTGTCCCCCTTTTCCCCTCCTCATCTTATTTCACTCAGACATCTTCCCGTACCATATCTTTATTAACTCTGGTCTTGGATGGAGAATGAATTGTCCCTTCCCCTTGCCTAGGCCAACCTCTCTAAATGCACCCTTGATCCTATTCCATCCTCTTTCTGAACAGATGGTTCCTACTATTACCCCCACTCTCAACCTCTTATTTTTAATCTCTCCCCTACATATTGGTTCTTTCTTTGCTGCCTATAAACACCCCTACTTCTCCGCCATCCTTATGTCACTTAATCTAACCATCTGTACTAGCTATTGTCCTATATCTTTCCTCCTCTCTCTGTAGTTAAACTCTTTGAGAAGGACATCAATAAACAGTGCCTTCATGTCCTCTCTCCTGAATTTCTTCAAAACCTTCTGCAGTATGGCTTCCAACCTCATTATCCCATTGAAAGTGTCCTCTGCAAAGTTCCCAATGAAGTCTTAATTGTCAACTTTAATGAACTTCATCTATAAGGAATCTCTCTTCCATTTGAACTCTGGAGACATCCTCCATGGAGGTGGAAAACACTTTGGGTGAGAATATATCCAGCTATTTTATGACTTACTTAATATTAATAATCAGAGAATCATCAAAGTTATTTCTGTTGTTGCAACTATCAAAGAATCTTTTTATAATTTTAGCATATGCATGAGAAAGCCGTTGTTGGAGGAGAGCATTTGAGGTCGTATTTTATAGTTATTCCACTAAAGTAAAGCTTTTTTTTTTAAATAAAGGCAATAGACAATAGACATAGTGGATCTTGGATTCTCTGCACTTTTTAATCATTTGTGAAATTGTTGATCCATAGAAATCCTCTTCTGATCAATGTCTCATCAAGAAAGTCAGGCAAGCCTAGGTTCTTGACGGTTATTCCACAGAGCCCAAGTACTGGCAGGTTCTGTCATGCTACAAAGGTTTTGAATAGGCTCACAGCAGCTTTCTGAAAACCAGCCTAATTATGAAGATGCCCATTACCTATAGAGTGGCCGCTAGGTGATGCCCACCCATGAAACAAAGAAAATTACGAAATGGCCCTCAGAAATGAATAGTCCCCTTTCACTTCAGCAGTGATTGTGATAGAGGGGTGGACAAGGAGACAGAAGGTATTAAAAAATCACAGTTTGGACATAATCTTTGTTGTCCAGTCATTCAGTTGTGTCTGACTCTTTGTGACCTCATGGACTATCTATCATGCCAGGCCCTTCAATCCTCCACTGTCTCTCAAAGTCTGTCCAAGCTCATGTTCATTTTCTCCATGACACCATCTATCCATCTCATCCTCTGTCATCCCTTTTTCTTTTGTCTTCAGTCTTTCCTAACATCAGGGTCTTTTCCAATGAGACCCATTTTCTCCTAATGTGGCCAAAATGTTCAAGCTTCAGTTTTAGTATTTTTCCTTCCAATGAGTAGTCTGAATTAATTTAAGTATTGACTGATTTGATCTCCTTGCTGTCCAAGGGACCCTCAGAGTCTTCTCCTGCACCACAATCTGAAAGTGTAAATTCTGCAGCACTCAGCTTTCCTTATAATTCTTACATTACTACTGGAAAAACTCTAACTTTGACTATATAGGCCTTTGTTGGCAAGGTGATGTCTCTGCTTTTTAGTACACTATCCAGATTTGCCATAGCTTTCCTTCCAAGGAGCAAGCATCTCTTAGTTTCATGGCTGCAGTTGTCATCTTCAATGATCTTTGAACCCAAGAATATAAACACACTCTGTATTACAATCATTACAAACATTAACTTAACCACTGGTACTCTAAATATGAGATAGCTGTCCAATTACCAACAAGTTGGCATACTAGGGGAAGAAATGAATTATATCAATATTAATATTTTCACAATAAATGAAACCAGAAGTTACAAGGGAGTAACAACTAAATGGAAAGAAGGCTCAAAGTTTCTCCTTGGAGGGGCACATAGAAGAGATGGTGGTGTGTTGGCATCATCATCTATCTACACAAAATGTTCTTAACCTGGGGCCCTGAAACACCCAGTGTCTATAGCTAGATTGCAGGAGGTTCAGGAAGTTCAATGGGGAAAAAATTACATCTTTAATAATAAAATCTTTATTTACACTAACTCAGTTTCATTTTTGTAATCCTATGTATCTTATTGTACACATTAAAACCATTATTCTGAGAAGAGGTCCATAGGCTTCACCAAATTGCCCAATGCTCCAGGACTGAAAAGGTTCCAATCTCCTACTCTAAAGGCAATAAGAAACATTTTTAATGGGCTGCTTGGTTATCTCACCTACTTTCTCACTTCTACAGTATCTTGATAAGAATAATTTACATAGAATCAGGGACATTTTTGATGAAAATATAAGGGAATAGACAAGCATTCACAAGCAACTTTAAACATTTTTATTGATATCTTTTGTTCGTTTCTAAATATATCCCTCCTCCCTCCCTAACCCAGAAAGCTATCCCTTATAACAAAGGTGAAAAAAAGGCAATTCAGGGAATGATCTAACACATCAATAGAGTCTGATAGTAAACACAATGTTCCACACCCATAATTCCCCTCCTTGGTGAGGAAGGGAAAGAAGCACATTGTCTCAATTTTTCCTCAAGGCTGACCTTCAGGAATTATATGATTTAGTAGGCCATATCTTTACCATCACAAAAAAAAAATAGTTAAACATTTTTTTAAAAAATTTAAAAATCCAAGAAAGACTGATGACAAGGTTTTTTTTTATTCCTTATATCTAAAACTTTTACCAATCTATTTCTGCTGTCCAAGTGGCAACCATCCCCACCAAAAAGCGAAAGGCTTAGACTTGTTCAAGTGTTCCTGCATTAGTAGAATCACTTCCTTGATGTCCTTTCTCAACAACAGCAAAATCAGTCTCAGCTGTTCAAGATGACATCTCGCATTACAGGACAATGGGAATGCAACCTGACAGGAAGGTGAACACCAATGTTTTCATAGCAGAAGTAATCCTATACTTGGCCACATTGACAGTACTTAACAGCTTACTCATTGGAAGCCAGACTTTCACCTTATGTAACTCAAGCTTCCCAATGAGCTAAAGAGGAAGAGAACTCAGTCTGGTTTTCTCACATCAACCACATTGCCGAAGGGCTAAGCTAGACTTTGTTTCATTTTGCTTCATAAGCAGACCAATTCCCCCTTCCCCGACCCAGGACAATTTGTTCTATCAGTGTCAGCCTCTCTGAGCTTCAGTTTCCTCCATGGTAAAATGGAGGATGTGGACTGGATGATTTCAAAGGACCCTTCTAGAGCTGTCAATCTATCATAAGACCATAGGATCACGGGACTAGAGTTGGAAAGGACCTTAGACCCCTTCATTTTACAGAAGAGGAAAATGAGGCCCAGAGTGATTGAGTGACTTACTTAAAATCTCACTGGTAGTACATAGCCAAACTAAGATTTGAACCTAGCTTCTTTGACTCTAAATAAAGCATTCTTTCCCCTGTGTTGTGTTGCTATGGTTCTATATGATTAAACAAGTTAATAAAGAAGCAACATACTGAAAACCACAAAACCTCATGGCAAGCGATAATTATTGGGAAATTTCCAAACAAGAAAATTTAGGAAAATTTTCTCCATAAGAAGGAGAAGTCACCACTGCTGGGAAGTGAATGGAAAAAAATACAGTTTTGACCTTTGTGGATAACGTTAATCCAAATGGAGCCCCTTCCTCAAATACCAATTCCAATGGCAGGTTTTCAAATAGCAAAACTTACTTGGGGGTCAGAATAATGACTAGAGTCCAAAAAATACATTTGACAAGGAGAAAAAAAACCCAGAAATTTTAAATAAAAATTGAACCCATATACTTATTTAATAGTAACATAAGATCTCTCAAATGCTAAAAAGACTTAGATTCATTTCAAAATAGAAGCAAAGGAGGAGAGGTGATTCACAACAAAACAAAACATGTTGACAAGACAGTTATTCCCCTTGAACATATACCTCTTTCCAAATGCTGCCCTTCTAGTACTTATATGTCACAGAAGAACCTTTGAGTAGGGTGATGCCTTAGAGGTCATCGAATCCAACCTCTACCCAAGGCCTGAATCCCTTCTACAGTACAAGGATTGAGCAAGTGCCTAAGAAGAAAATTAACACACTGGAAGTGACAAAACTTCACAGCATGCTTTAATTATTAAGAAATCCCCAAGTCATCCAGCCTCCTCTTGAAGAACTCCAGTGACGGGGAACTCACTACCTCAACCCCATGCCCCAAGGCAACTGATTCCTTATTTGAACAGCTCTTATTATTAAGAAGTTTTTCCTTATGTTGAACAGCAATCTGCCTCCACATCCATGAGTCCCCCTCTGCCCAGCAGGGATAAACAGAGGCAGTTTACTCTCTCCTACATGAAAACCCTTCAAAATGTAAAGGATCATAGGATTCTATGAATTTAGAGCTGAAAGGGACATGACTGGCAATTGAGGACTGGCTGACCAAGTTGTGATATATGATCATGATGGAATAATCCAACCCTTTTATTTTACAGCTTTTTAATGTTATGTTCCTTGGCCTTGTTCTGTTCAACATTTTTATCATTTACTTAGATGAAAGCAGAGATGGCATGCTTATCCAACATACAGATGACAAGAAGCTGTGGAATAGCTAATATATCTGATACAGAATAAAGATCCATAGTAAATTCTTAATAAATGCTTGTTGACTGACACTGACTATGCCACATTACATCTCGTGCACAGGAAAATAGGAATGTTGATTTCTCCTTGTACTCATTAAATGAGATTTTACCTGGTGACTTTGCACAGCCCTTCCTCACTTAAATCCAATTCACTTGCAGGTCATGGCATTACCTTCCTGATGTCATGGTCCTCTTTGAGAACAAAAGACAAACAACAAGCAGACCTGATTAATTCCTGGTAAGATAGAGAAACTTGTTACAATTGCCCAGAATCCACCACAACCAAGCCTTGCACGTGACACCCGGTCTTGACTCCTTTTCCCTTGCTCAATAGAGTCAAGTGGTGTTTTAAAAAAAAAAAAAAAAAAGCAAAAACTATAAGCAGACCAAATGATCTAGGCTTGGACACCACTCATGCTAACTGTTATCCAAAAGAAAACTCTACCAATTTTAACAAAGGACAAGACTCTTTTTTTTTTAAGGATGCAGAGTCTGGTTCTGTCATTAAAAAGAGCTTAACAGAAATCCCAAAATCAGTGGAGATTTAGTGAGTATTCTGTTTAAGGCTGAGGCTCAGTCCTTCATCCTCTTTGCATTAGTTTCTTCCTCTTTTCAAGATAAGGGTAATTAATGTCTCAACAATGGGAGTGAGGGGGGCAACCAACAATGGAAATGTACCTTAAACATAAAAAGTGCTCTTTTAGTGAAGAATTGTCCCAAACACTGCCCATTCATTTTCATGGATACCGATAAGCACCACAGTCCATTCGAAAGCGTCATTTAAATATTGCCCTTTAAAGCAGATGAGCATAAACCATCACTGCCCTGGTCAATTTCACAAGAACTATAGTCTTTCCAGCTTCATCCCGGGTAAAAATGATGCTTTGATATATATATGCACACATATATTTGTGTGTGTATGTGTGTGTGTGTGTGTATATGTGTATATATATATGTGTGTGTGTGTGTATATGCATATATATGTGTGTATATCTATGTGTATATATGTATATGTATACATATACATAGATGTGTGTGTATACATTATATATATATGTATATGTATACATAAATATCCCATGGAATCTGCTCAGCTCTGGGTAAGTAAAAAGCAAGATGTATTTGCTGGGTACTAATGATGGAAAAGCTTTTGGGAGGAAGAAAAACATTAAACTATGTAATTAATGTTACAATGTTATATTAACACACAAATAATTTCACCAGCAGGTCATACGATCCACATGCATATTTTATTAAACTGTAAGAAATAATTTCTCAATCTGACCCTGATGCTTCTGTGCACTTTGAAGTCAGAAAATCAGCAGCCAACCCTGTAAGTTTAAAGAAATTTAGAAAGAATTGTGAAGTTAAAAGGTACTTTTGATGTTTGTTCTTTCTTTTCTATCACAAGGGCATTCAATCCAATGTAAGAAAAGTAAGAAGAAAACATTAATGCTGAAGAAATTTCCATGGCAAACATGCTCATTTAACCCTTTGCTCACCATAACAGACCAAGGGTTAACGGCATATTTAAAGGGGCACAGGCATGTTAGCGCAAGAGGAATTTTCATTTCCCTGATGAACAAAGCCCAAGGGCCTCCTGTCTCTGGAGTACTCTGATCCATACCAATGGGTACGATAACAGGTTGGGAAAACTAGATTCCTTAACCTACTGATTAACTATGACAGACTTTCTCAGTATTCCCACTTCTTGGGTCTGACAAAAAAAAATATGTCATTAATAGACACCAGAACTAGAAGAACAATTTATACAATAATCACACTTTAGAAACTAACAACATTGAAAGCTGCTGGAACTATGATCATTTTAATAACCATTCATGATTCCAGAAGGCAGAGGATGAAACATGCTATCTATTACAGAAAGGTGATACATTTAGGAATCAGAATGAGACATAGATATTTTTGTATACAATCATTGAGGGAATTTGTTTTCCTTGACTACACGTATTTGTTATGAGAAATTTGCTTTTGTTTCTTTTCTATTTTTTTCCAATCAGATGGGAGAGGGAGAGAAAATAGATTTCTGTTAATATTTTTAAATATTAAAATGTAGGGAATGCGACAGATATAGAAATGTTGCATGCACTTTCAGATGAGTCATTATCAGTTTTATTAACTCTTATAAGAGACCTTTCGTGATATGAGAATAATACATAAATATTTATAAAAAACAAAACATCAATAAAACTGAAAGTATCAAAATAAAAACTGTACATTATGGTATTATGATTTCATACACATGATTTGCTTTATTATTATCTACATATTAATTTTTTGATGTCACTTAGTTTAGAATAAATAAATAAATAATTTTAGGTGACTATGCCGATCACACTGGCAAGGTTCTTGATAAACTCATCTGCTTACAATGCCTTTTTCAAATCCAGTCCTGCTGAAGACTTGTGTGCACTGATAGAGTGAAGTGAATGGGATAAAGTGAATAGTGTTCACAATGCCTCCAATAATAGAAATGAAATTAACACCAAAGCAAACCCTAAGTGGTTCCACTGACCAATGAAATTTGAGTGATTGGAATGACCAGTCTTGGTCAGACAATGAAACACACTACCTTTTGGCAAAGAGGTGGTAAATTGTGGGTATAAAATGTTGTATATAATATTGAACATGGTTACTGTATCAGTTTTA
Source organism: Vombatus ursinus (assembly GCF_900497805.2). Classification (NCBI taxonomy): domain Eukaryota; kingdom Metazoa; phylum Chordata; class Mammalia; order Diprotodontia; family Vombatidae; genus Vombatus; species Vombatus ursinus. The sequence continues at coordinate 2,299,776 of NW_020945237.1, read as the reverse complement.
TCTAATGACTTTTCTTTGCCACAAAGATGTGGTCCTCACTGAGGGAGAGAGGCATATTTGTAAAATGATTGTGATGGTAAAAGAAACCCTGGGCAAGTCCCTTAATCTCTCTGGGTTTTAATTTCCTCATCTATAAAAAATTAAGGGTTTGGACTCAGTGGCCTTTACTATCCTTTCCAGCTTTAAATTTATGATCCTATGTCTATGGGGAAGGAAAGAATTCAGGACCAAACAAGAGATAGAGAGCATTGCAAAATCTAAAATAGATAATGTTGATTATATTGAAATAAAAGACTTTTATACAAACAAAACCAATGCAACCGAGGGCAGAAGGAAAGCAGAAAGCTGGGAACAATCTTTACAGCAAGTGTCTCTGATAAAGGCCTCATTTCTCAAATACATAAAGAACTGAGTCAAATTTACAAGAATTCAAGCCATTTCCCAGTTGATAAATGTTCAAAGGATACGAACAGGCAGTTTTCGGATGAAGAAATCAAAACTATCTAGAGGCATATGAAGAAGTGCTCTAAATCACTTTTGATTAAAAAAATGCAAATTAAAACAACTCAAAGGCACCACCTCACACCTATCAGATTGGCTAATATGACAAAAAAGGAAAATAATAAATGTTGGAGAAGATGTGGGAAAAAATTGGGACACTAATGCACCATTAGTGGAGTAGTAAACTGATCCAACCATTCTGAAGAACGAATTGGAACTATGCCCAAAGGGCAACCAAACTGTGCATACCCTTTGATCCAGCAATAACACTACTAGGTCTATATCCCAAAGAGATCATAAAAAAGGGGGCGGGAGGACCTACATGTACAAAAATATTGATAGCAGCCCTTTTCATGGTGGCAAAATATTAGAAATTAAATGGATTCCCATCAATTGAGGAATGACTGAACAAGCTGTGGTATATGAGTATAATGTAATACTATTGTGCAAAAAGAAATAATAACAGGCAGATTTCAGAAAAACCTAGAAAGACTTGTATGAACTGATTCAAAGTGAAATGAGCAGAACCAGGAAAACATTGTACACAGTATCAGCAACATTATGTGATAATCAACTATTAATGACTCAGCTCTTCTCAGCAACACAATGTTCCAAGACAAGTACAAAGGACCCATGAAGGAAAATGCTATCAACATCCAGATAAAGAACTGATGGACTCTGAATGTAGATCGAAGCATACATTTTTTCACTTACTTTATCCTTTTTTGTGTTTTTTTCCTTTTGATCTGTTTCTTCTTTCACAACTGTAACTAATATGGAAATATGTTTTACATGATAGCACATGTATAACCTATATCAAATTTCCTACCATTTTCAGAAGAGGGGAGGGAGGGGAGGGATAGAGGGAGAAAAATTTGGAAGTCAAAATCTTGTAAAAATGAATGCTAAAAATTGTCTTGACATGTAGTTGGAAAAAATAAAATACTATTTTTAAAAAATTATGATCCTATGATATTTGATACAAAGATTCCTTCCCAATCTATCATTACTCATCTTACCCTAATTAGGTGGATTTCCTTTGCACAAAACCTTTTCAGTTGCGTGTATCAAAATTACTTATTTAATCTATCCTTTATTTGCTCAAGAAATTTACCCCTAGCCACAGCTATGAAAAGTATCCGATCTATTCTCTCCCCATTTTATTTTTTAGGTCTTGTATCAATCATGGTATCTTTCTCATCATTTTCATAAAAACCATAAGGTGGATGCTAGAAGGTTTCCCAAGAGCCACCAAGCATAATAGTTCTTAATTGCCCCATCCATACCTATAAAACAGAGTTTTTCTCCATCAGAGAGGGACAAGAAAACATTCTTCCAAAAAAGCAAGACAATGAAATTTGTTGCCTATTTTAGGTCTTCTCCTTAGTCAGAAGATGAACTTTCCTGCCTGTTAGCCATGGTAGGTGGGAAAAAGACCCAGAGAGGGAAGAGAAGAAAAAAGAAAAAGGACTAGCTTATAATAAAATTTAAGCCATGAAAGCACTTGCAGGAAATAATCACAGAGGGGAAGATAGATTTCCACAAGTCACAAAATTACACCTTTTCCTGTAATTTTGTTATTGAGCCCTGAACATTAAGTCATTTATAGTATGTTTCTCTAGTCAAGCACTAAATCCAGCATATGAAGGCAAACACTGAAAATGCCTGAACAAATATGCATAGATTTAAAACAGGGTCTGATATTCAAAGTGTGTCTAAAAAGAATTGACAAGTATCTTGTTTTGATAAGTAAATTAGACAGGACCACTAGTAACGCAGAAGACTCAACCCTCTCCTTCGAAGAACTTGTGGCCTGGGACCCCATTTTTACTGACTGGTGATTATTTCAGTCACTTACTACATCTAAACTCAGATTTCAGCCAAGCTTCATGGTCTTCAGCCACAATTCATGTAATGCTCTTCCCTCCCTCCTCTTTGCAGTTCTGAAACAATAATCAAATCAATTCTGTCATTATACTACTCCTCTACATCTCTCTCTCTCTCTCTCTCTCTCTCTCTCTGTCTCTGTGTGTGTGTGTGTCTGTGTGTGCGTGTGTGTGTGTGTGTGTGTGTGTGTAGTCTCCCTCTGTTAGGCTATAATTTCCTTGAGGAACTATCTTTGCCTTTTATTTGTATGCCCAGGACTTAGCACAATGTTAGGTACATAGTAAGTGCTTAAAAATTCTTTTTCATTCATTCATTTGTAATAGCCTATTACAATAATTAGCTTGATTAGAGCCCGGGATACAATATAATGGCATCTAACATTCATTCTTCAATTCTAGGGAGTTTTTAGTCAAAAAGCTATGACTTCAGTCACAATTGCTAATTGTTAATCTCCGTCCTCTTTGTGATTGAGACAAAATTCAGTTCAGTGAAAATATTGAGTAATAAAACATTAGAATGTAGTATAGTGTCTGTGAGTAAACAGAAACAAGGAGGGTAAGTTGGAAGAAAAAGGTCACCTTTTCTCAGCCTTGTTCTTCTGCTCCGAGATGCCCGTACAGTTGGTGATCCTCCCCGGTATCTCCCTTCTCTGCTACAGCTCAGCCTGACCTTTTTTTTTTCAGCAGTATGCTGGAATATCAGCATTGCTTCAGCCTCTCCACTTCTAGACTCTCAGAATCTCTCTCTCTGTCTCTTTCTGAAATAACTCCTTCCTTTTATGTTAATTCATTCCTTTCATCTATATTACCTCATGACCAAGTCTTTCACATAATTCAAGGAAGTGTAGAGACCCTGTTCACACTCAGTTTTGATTAGTCAATTGAATTGGTCAATTCAATCAACAAGTGTTCTTACCCAATAAAGGTAGTTACTTTTAAGTTTGTGTAGTAATCAATGGAGCTCCACCCTTACACATTTATAAATGGTATTCAGCAAACTTGGATGTGGAGGAAATTTCTGTCAAATGAATACTATTTTCCCTTTGACTACCATTATAAAATAGAGATATATTCCAATGGAGGAGAAAGGATGGAGTATTCCCAAGACTCAGTTGAAAACTTTTGGCCAGATGATGGCCAGGTCTATGCTCTGACAGTCTGTAGTTCAAAAAAAAAAGCAGCTGCTGGGATTTACATTTCATTTAGTTGTTTACAATATCTAATAGACCTGGATCATACTATCACCATTCATCAATAAGCATCACCATTTAATCCAAACAATCTACACTATCTTTACAATTCTTGCAGACTTGAAAAAATATAGTTTCCTTCTTTATAGAGCTATGATTGAGATTCTGTATATTCTGTATATTCTATATATGATTACTTTAAGCAAGGAACCCTTGTCCTCCATAGAACAATAGAACATGCTGTCTGATCCATTGCCCTAGAGTCACTAAACAGCCTTTATGCTATAAGAATCTTATCACATTTGTGACACGTCCAAAAAGGAACGCTTCCAAATTGGCTCATCAGTGTTGATTTCGATGCCTCCTGGAAGGTTAGAAATAACTGCCTGAATGAAGATTAAGGAATTACCATTCTTCACACCTTGGCAAAGAAGCCTGCTTTCACAGGTGAGTCATATTTCCAATGCAGCAAGTTCCAATCTGTGGATTTATTGTTCTTTGTGTTTGGCAGAAGTTCCAGGAGATCGAATGGGATCATAGAATTAGAGCTTGGAAAGAATGCCCCAAGATCATCTAAGTCAGTGGTGTCAAACTCAAGAGATCTCTGCAGGCCACATATTGACTTAGAATACCACAAATGATCATTATCTATATTGTATTGTATTTTTATTTATTTTGTTAAACATTGTCCATTTATATTTTCATCTGGTTTGGACCCACTTGGGAGTTTTTCAGGCCATGAGTTTGATACCTCTGATAAGCCAACCAATCCATTTCAGATACCAAAGGATCATAGGTTGATGGCTGAAATGGACTTCAGGCATCACCTAACCAAGCCCCCTCATTTTACAGATAAAGAAACTGAGGCCTAGAGAGGCTCAGTGACTTGCCCAAGGTCATACAAGTAGAAAGTAGCAGGTCCAGGATTGTTGTTGGTGGTAGTCCTTCCTTCTTGAAAAGGACCAATGACATCATAAGCACAGTGTCTTGATTTGTACATGAGTCGGATTTAAGTGAGGCAGGGCTGTGCAAAGCCATCAGCCTCACCCTCTCCTCCAGAGTCATTGGAGTCCAGTGGCAAGACAAAGGTCAAAACAACTGATTTCAACTATGGGTGGGTGATGCTGGCCTTAGGATTGGAACCCAAGCTAATAAGAGTCAATTTGGTACAATAGAAAAAGCCCTGGATTTGCAGTGAGAGGACCTGGGTTCAATTTCCACTCCTGTCAGTTACCATCCGTTTGACCTTGACCTTGGATAAGTTACTTAATCTTTCTGAGGTAGGTAGTGTGTGCCCAGAGCTGACTCTGGGCAGATCATTTTACCTCTCTCAGCCTCAGTTTCCCCATTTCTAAAAAGAGAGGCTAGAGCTCATGACCTCTAAAGTCCCTTCTTGCTTGAATTCTATGTCCTATCATCCTCAAAAATGTATTTGTTTTAAATAATTGCCAGATCATTTTATAAAAGTCATATGATAGTCTCTATATCAGCCAGCCAATAATTTTCTTCCTTTCCTAATTAAAACAATTAGTTCTGCTCCTGCTGCTGGAAGAGACTATTGGAGTTTCCTGCTCGTTACTCTATTATCACAGTTGCACATGTAGGAGATTGAACATACTTTATCTTTTCAAAAATTCTTTCGAAAGGCACAATGCTAGACCATAAAGAGGGGGGACGGGAAAGAGAGTACAATTTACCAGTAGCAAACAGCAGTGATAACGTAAGTAGCTAAGTGATGCTGGCTCATATCCAAGCTGCAAAGGTATTGTTGATGGGGCAAAGCATGCATCCAATGGAGAGCCCAATTCCTTAGTAGCAAAGAAGCAAATGAGAAAAAAAATATTTCAAGAAACCTAATTCCTTGTTTACAGGAAACTTCCTTATTAAGGAAACAGTAGTCAAACAAAATTTAGAGAAACTCCAGAGCTGAATAAAATCTCTGCAAGTCAGAAACCACGTTTACCTTTCTTTCAAACTCTGAACTGATTGGGAGGGCCTAGAAATTAAAAATGCAAATATGCCTCCTGCCTGTTCCTGGTTTGCTCCTGCTTTCTGCACACCCAGAAGAAAGAAACCATAACAGATGTGCATATGTGTGATTGTTTCTGCACATTGCATCAGCCACAATTACTGTTAGAAGATTAAGCGTCAGTGAAGATGAGCGGGTCCTGCTAAGGCTTTCCTAGGTCCTATCTGGTTTCTCCCACTGGAATTCTAAATGGGCTAGGTGACAGCAAGCGTCTCCTTCTGCTGAAATTCTCTCAGATGGGCAAAAGAACCTCTCTTTGAATTTGGTTATGTTGATTTCCTATGTAATTCTAATTTCGCTGGGAATCAAAACCATCCACCGTCAACAGAAAGCAGAACAGGGTTTTGCTGACATTCTGTGGTGCCAGGAACAGGAGCTGTTACTGCATGTTTGAAGAATTTTATATCCCTGTGATAGCTTGTACGCCATCTGAATCTGATTAAACTGCTTGTGGCCAACAGGGGACCCGAGCAGACTTTTAAACAGACGGTGGGAATACTGACAATACAATGGCCTTCTCACTGTAGTGAAACTAAAAAAAGGGGGATGGCAAAGGGACAGATGACTGGGGCAAATCATCCTAATATGGATTGACAAAGCAGTGAAGTCTACCCTTTGGCCCCCAAATGTAGGGCCTCTTAATTGTGAGCCATTTTCTATTCTCTGCATTTTATTTCTGACAGGGCCTACTCAACTTCCAGTCTCCATGGGCCCCTTTCCTGCACCAACTTTCCAGCTGCTAGCTCAGCTCACCTCACCTCAACTTGACGATTTAATTCAATAAACATTTATTAAGCACCATGCTAAGTTCTGAGAATACAAAAAAAAAAAAGGCAAATGATAGTTTCTGCCCTCAAGGAACTTACAATCTAATGGCGAGACAACAGGCAAACATTTATTAAACGGCAGCATAGTACAGCTCACCCTCCTACCTGTTCTACCTGCTCACGAGCTGCTTAGCCCCACAAAGGATGACTCTGTTCCTCTTTGTTGGGTGAGTCCTTGCCGAAAATGGCCTTCTCTCGAGGAGCTCCCAACAGCTGTTCACATTACTTCCTGCTTAACTTTTATACCAACTATGTTGACCCCTCTTTATATTCTGTTTTCCTCTATTAGAATGTAAGTGGTTTGAGAGGAGGGACCATCTTATTTTCTTCTTTTTGCATTCTTAGAACTTACTACAGTGCCTGGCACATAATGAGTTCTTAATAAATGCTCTATTAATCTATTTATCTATCTACTGGCAGTCAGAAGACCTGTGTTCAAATTCTTGTTCTGCTGTGTACTACCTATGTGACTTTGGGCAAGTAAGCCTCGGTTTCTTCATCTATAAAATGACGGGGAGGATTTGAACTACATGACCTATGAAGTCCCTCCCAGATTTAAATCTATGATCCTATGATCATACTATTCACAAAACACCATACTAAGCACTAGTTACACAAAGACAAAAAAATTAATATCTCAGCCCTCATAGAGCTTACATTCAACTGGGAGGATTCAACATATACATAGTTCAAGGAAGGCTTCATGGAGGAGTTGGAGACTGAGCCTGCTCTTGAAAAAAAGATACGGATTCCAAGAGGCAAAAATGAGAAAGTTCAGCACTGATCTATATAGGATAGTATAAGGATGGGACAGACTTGTGATTTCCTTGGTATAGGGAATGCCCGGCTGAGAGAACTCCTTTACCAAGGCAAGTTGGTAACTTTTCTGCAATTTATGGTCTTGGAGAATTTCCTAGAGCTTTGAGAGGTTCCGTGGTTTACCCAAGATCACACAGACAGTAAGCATCAGAGATGATCCTTGAGCCCACATCTTCCTGACCTTAAGACCAAGAGTATACCACAGTGCCTCTCTCTAGACATAGATTATTACCTGAACTTAGTATCATGTATTCATATTCAAGACTGAAAGAAAGGGAACTTCTCATCAGAACTTTTTTCCCCACATCTTTAGGAAACGAGCAAAAGAAAATATGATTTTCATTCAGCCAAGCAGATGCACCTTGAAGCACAGAGAAAAAAATAAAAGAGGGTGGAGCTTAGGTCAGCTTGTCCATTTATTCTGATCTGGACCTGTACTTTCAGCATCATTTTTTTAAAGCCGTTATTAAGCTCCCAGTGGTGAGGGGGCGGGGAGGAGTGTGCATAAATCACTTTTCAAAGCACATTACAAAAGGATAGTGAAAGAATAGGAAGTGAGGGTTCCTTAAGCAACCCCAGGGGGCTGAATTCCACATCCTTCTCCAAGAATAGTACTCTAGATGCCAGCAGAGTAATTATCCTCTAAACCTGGGTGAGGTATCAACAAGGGAACCAGATAGACATCATGTCCCATCATGCCATGATGGTCCCTGTCACCTGGCATTCATACCTGCCACAAGACAATACCAGTTTCAGCAAAGAACCACAAGGTGTGAGGAAAAGAGAACTAGATTTGGAATCATGGTGGGCAGGGAGGAGAGGAGAGCTAAAGAAAGGCCCTCAATCCAGAAATCTCGAGAAGCCTCTCCACTCCAGTGGCCTTGTAGAGTCCTTTTTCCCTTGTGATAACTCCACCAGAGGCCAATGTGATAGAAGTAGAAGTCATAGAAATCTGCCCCATGTATCTGCCCCACATTCTCCCCTGTGATACTCCATGATACCTTGATCGCTTTCTTGTTTGAGCCCTGCCTTTCTTAAAAGCCTATCCTTCAATCAATTCAATCAAACAAACATTTATTTATGAAGCTCTTGTGTTCCAAGCACTCTGCTAAGTGCTGGAGAAAAAATGACAAAGCAGAAACAGTCTCTGCCCTCAGGAAGCTTATATTCTAATGAGGGAAAGAGCATAAATAAGTATATAAAAGATACAGAGGAAATGGAAGGTAACCTTAGAGGAAGGCACTAGCATCAGGGAGGCCCAGGAAAGATCTTCTATAGAAGATGATAATTACTCTGAGTTTTTTTTAAAAAGCTACAGATGCCAAGAAGTGGAGGTTAGAATGGTGGTAGGCATAGAGGACCCTACAAAAAGGCACAGACATAAGAGATGAAACATCTTGGGTGAGGAACAGCAGGTAGGCCAATGGAGCTAGAATATGACTAGAGTGTAGAAAGTGTGGAACAGAGAATTGTGTAAGAAGAAGGGAAAAATAGTTTGCAGCCAGTTTGTGAAGAGCTTTAAATGCCAAATAGAAAAGTTAACATTTCATCCTACAGCAATGAGGAACTACAAAACTGGAGTCTACTGAATAGGGGAAGAGGGAGAAAGTGACATGGTCAGACTTGTGCTAGCAGATATAGCAAATAGACAGCTAGACTGGAGATAAAGAAGACCTGAGTTCAAATCCTATCTCAGACCCTTCACTAGCTGTGTGACCCTAAGAAAATTACTTAACTTCCCTGAAGCTGTTCCCTCACTTGAAAAATGTAGACAACGATAACACATAGTAGTTACGAAGAGTCAGTAAGATAATATGTTTAAAACACTGTAACAATCTCAAAACTATGCAAATGCACGTGATTCTAATTGTGAATGTCAAGACCAAACAATACATTACTGGTATAGATTAGATAATTACCTATGTAAAAAAGCCTATCTGCCCTGCAAATATTTCCGTTGTTGTCCTGCCGAGGTTCTTGAGACACCTGTCATTTAAAGGCATTCACTGGGGTTAAGGAATTATCCCAAATCTGGAAAGCATTCCCACCTTTTGGAATTTCTAGCTTCCTTCAAAACTCAGATCACACAGCCCCTCTCACATTGTCTTTTCTGGTGTTTCCCAGGCTTTCCCAAAATCCACCCCCCAAAAAATGACTATATACTTTGCAAATATATTGCATTGACTTATCCGTGTGAACATAGTGTGCCCCCACTAGAATGTAAGTTCCTTGAGCACAGGGACTAATTTGTTTTTTTCTTTGTATCTCTATACCTAGGACAATGCCTTGTGAGTATTGTTGTTACTCAATTGTTTCAGTCAGAGAGTCCAATTTCCTCATTTTTTGTTGTTTTTTTAGTTATGTCCAACTCTTCATGACCCCATTTGGGATTTTTTTGGCAAAGATATTAGAGTGGTTTGCCATTTATCCAGCTCATTTTACAGATGAAGAAACTGAGGCCAACAGGGTTAAGTGACTTGCCCAGGGTCACACAGCTAATAAGTATCTGAGGCTAGATTTGAATTCATGAAGATGAGTCTTCTTGACTCTATACCCAATGTTCTATCCACTAGGCCACCTAGCTGCCCTGTCTTGCAAATAGGAGGCACTTCATGAATGTTAATCCAACTGAAGAGAGTTGAATTAAAGAAAAGGAATTACCAGTGACTGTCCTAAAGTTATACACCCTATAAGTGGCCAAACTGGGATGTGAACTTGAGTCCTCTGACTGCAAATATGAAAGACTGTTGACTTCACAATTTTACCTGTACAGATAGAATCATAGTATCATAGCTCTGGTGCTGGAAAAAATCTCGGAATCCATCTAGTCCAACCCACTCATTTTACAGATGAGAAAATTGAGGCCCAGGGCCATTAAATAACTTGCCCAATGTCACACACAGAGTACTCACCAAAAGCAGGATTTGAACACAGATCCTTCAAGCTCCTTGAGAGTTAAGACAATTTTTTTGCCTTTCTTTTATCCCCAGCACTTAGTACAATGCCTGACACAAAGTAGCTACTCAATAAATTATTTCTGACTTGATTTGACTACCTATAGTATTAGAATATAAGCTCCTTAACATTATTCTAACAAATAAGGATTGTTTATTCTTTGTTTATTTGTGTCTTCAGGACCTACCTCTGTGCCTGGAACACAGTAGGTGCTTAATAAATGTTTACTGA
>NW_020945237.1:2231034-2289328 GCF_900497805.2 Vombatus ursinus | reverse complement strand
ATGTACAAGGGAAGAATGTCTTGGAGAAGTAAAGCTCTATTATACTCGACACAATGAAGATGAAGCAACCGTTGGCCACATGGAGAGCTTTGCAAGCTTGCTGACCACCCACGGGATTATGAAATGTTCTTGGAAGAGAGAGGCTCTGTCACATACCTTTCAGGTTTGGCTCTTTGGAGTCTATGCACAGATCTAATTTAACCTGGAATGAAAACCATCTTCAGCAAATGGCAAGTGGAAGTGGGCTTCCTGATCCAGGGCTGTGCCAGTGACAGAAGCAGCAACTGCCTCTCTAAAGAGAACTGTATACCCTCTGAGACCGGAAGGGTGGAAGCTGAACCTTGCTCACAGACTCAGGGCCAACAGAGAATGGAAGCGTGATTCCATGTGGGGGGTTTGGAAGCTCATAACCAAACAGCCCTTTGCCCTCTTGAGCTTCACAGCAGGGCCATGTCACCCAAAGGGATTCCTGGACCCCTGACGGACCCACTAAGCCATTTCATTCAGCTATTCAAGATGCTTTGCCTTGAGCGAAAGTTGCATGGGATCTGGGTGCTGGACTTGTCTGCCAGGACCCAATCTTATTCTATCAGCGCTCAAACACAGCATAGCTCAAGGGAAGTTTTGGAGTGTTTCTTCTTCATTGCTTCCATCTTCTGGCTTCTGTCCAGATTCAACTCAAATCTTATCTTCTCCAGGAAGCCTTTCCAGGTCTACTCCACTGCTAATGCCTTTTCCTCTAAGATTACCTCCCTTTTGCCCTGTATATTTATGTGTATATGCATGTACATATATGTATATGATATATGAGGCAGCTGGTGGATCAAGAGATAGAGTTCTGGACCTGGAGTCAGGAAGATCTGAGTTTAAATCCAGCCTCAGACACTTCCTAGCTGTGTGACCCTGGGCAAGTCACTTAACCTCTGATTGCCTGACAAAATAGGTCCACTGGAGAAGGAAATGGCAAACCACTCTGGTATGTTTACCATAAATACTTCAAAAAATGAGGTCATGAAGGCTCAGACACAACTGAAACAAGTGAACATCAACAGAACATAATACATGTATGTACATTATATGTATATAAATATATACACATATGTGTGTGTGTGCAGCTAGATGACTACGTATAGAGCACTGGACCTGGAGTCAGGAGGACATGAATTCAAATGTGGCCTCAGACACTTACTAGCTGTGTGACCCTGGTCAAGTCACATAACCTCTGTTTGCCTTAATCCACTGGAAAAGAAAAGGGCAAACCACTCCCATGTCTTTGCCAAGGAAATCCCCTGGACAATTTGGTCCACAGGGTCACAAGGAGTCGGACATGACAGAAGGACCAAACAACATGTGTGTGTGTATACATGTACACATACATACGCACATTTACACATATACACACATGTGTATATATACACATATCTATTATACGTTCATTATTTGCAATTACCTCCTCCATTAGAATGTGAGCTCCATGAGGGCAGAGATTACGTTTTTGCCTTTGTACCCCCAGTACTTAGTACAGTGCCTGGCACATAACAGGCACTTAATAAATGCTTGTTGATTGATTGGTTAGTTGCTATTTCTATAGATTCATATTGATTTAAGGGTGGAAACAGATTTTAGACCTTCTCTAGTCTATTCTAATCCCCTTGTATTACAGATAAAGGAACTGAGGCCCAGCCCAGGCCCTGCCTCTTCTGCAAAGGGTCTCAAATCCTCCAGTTGCTACTCCAGGCTCTTTGTGCTCTCCTCCCTCCAATACAGCATTTTCTCTGGGCTTCCAATGAGGCCATTTTATGGAACAATGGATAGAACACCCGGCCTGGAGTCAAGAAGTCCTGAGACCAAATATAGCCTCACTTATTAGCTGTGACCCTGAACAAGACACTTAACCACTGTCTGCCTCAGTTTCCTCAACTATAAACTGAGAATAATAATGACCCCTATTTCCCAGAGTTACTATGGTGATCAGCTCATAGAATGTTTATGAAGCACTTAGCACGGTGCCTGGCACATAGTAGGCACTTAATAAATGTATGTTCCCTCCTCCTTTGCATTCATGCTTGGATTTGGATCAAATGACTTCTAATGTCTCTTCCAGCTCTAAATTTATGATGCTATGATCCCACAGTCCTTTGTCCCCATCACTCACTACCTTGATAGTATCTGTACGTATATTGTATCACCCTGGAGAATGTAAGCCCCTTCAGAGCAGGGACACTTTTATTTTTGTGAATCCCCAGCCCCATCTCCCATGCTTAGTACAGCATCTTATATGCAGTAGCACAAACACAGTGCCTGGCACATAGTCAGCACTTAATAAATGTTTACTAACTGACTATTTAATAAATGTTTCTTGAATTGAAGGCAGCTAGGTGGCACTTTATGTGAGGAAGCTATGGGCTTGGAATCAGGAAGACTCATCTTCATGAGTTCAAATCTGGCCTCAAACACTAACTAGCTGTGTGACCCTGGGCAAGTCAGTTAACCCTATTTGCCTCAGTTTCCTCATCTGTAAAATGAACTGGAGAAGGAAATGGCGAACCACTCCAGTATCTTTACCAAGAAAACCCCCAAAGAAGGTCACAAAGAGTCAGACACAACTGAACAACAACAATGATTTCTTGAACTGAATGACTTGCTCAAAATCATGGTTAGTGGCAGAACTGAGACTGGCACCCAGGTTCCTGCCTCCCAGTCCTACACACCTCGCATATTTCACTGCACCTCAAAACTTTCTAGAATTCCTGTAAAAAGGGGAAGCTGTTGATTCCTCCCTGACCCTGCTGGGCTTTGTGGGTAATGCGCACTGTGTCACTTACTAATTCTGTGCTATTTGGAAAACTCATAGAAGAATGGGAGATTATAAGCTTGGAAGTAGCCCTGAGTTCATCCAAGAAAGCCTGTAATTAAGGCATCCTTTAAAAGGCACTTTCCTAATCTTTATGTTTAGAAAAACAAATGCCAAGATGAAAGGGATTCCAGACTTCCTTGATGGCACATGCTTACATAAAGCAACTCATGGTAATTTCCTCTTTTCTATCCTCAGCAGATAATAGGTTATAAAACCATAGCATTTAGAGCTAGAACAGCCATTAGAGATGTCTAGAATGACAATACCAGACATACAATAGGAGCTTAATAAATGTTCTGGTTGATTGATTGAACTCTTCCCCCCATCCTGCTTCCCCAAGAGAACTGCTGATCACCAATTTCTGCAAGAAAACTCTTTATATAAAGCTCTGAATCAACAAACACAATAGCTTCTGCTATGTGCTAAGTATTTAGTCAATTAACAAGCATTTATTAAGTACCCACTGTGTACCAAGTGCTGTCCAAGGTGTCAGGGATACAAAAACAAAAAGGAAAGAATCACTCCCCTTAAAGAGCTAACAGCCTATGGGATGGACAATGTGTGTATGTGTGCAAATACATACACACATGTACATATATTTGTAAATATGAAATATTGAGTCAGTGTTGCTTTGAGCTATTAAGAGCTTTTAACTTCATTATTGCTAAATATTAAAAATTGCTAAAGCTGAAAACTGCACTAAGACTTTTGGAATGTCCTGTATATATACAAAGCAAATGCGATGTAATTTTAACCAGAGGGGAGAAGGTCCAAATACAGGCCTCTTCTCTCCTGTCTCCTTAAACTCCATCTCTTCAAAAGAGAAAACACTATGTAGTCATTCACTGAAAGATAATTACACAAAATGCCCTGGAGACTTCAAGGATCTATGATTCTGTTGGCGTGGGCACTCTTCCTCCAAGGCATTTCAAAAACCTCTGCACCTTAACAGATGGTCTTCATTAGTTGATGTGTCTAAAAAATTAATCACCCTGCACCCACTCCTCTCTGCCCTGAATTGGGTTGGCCTACAGATGGCAGACAAGTCCATCCATTGCCAGACCTGTCCTTAAAGCCTTTCCAACTAGGTGAGACCTACCAGAACCAGTGTTTCACTAACGTAGCCTTTAAGAATATAGTCCAACCACCAGGAGAAACCTCAGAAAACTATTAATGAAGGCATATCAAATCATCATATCAAGACAGGGCACAGGGCAGCTAGGTGGCGCAGTGGATAGAGCACCGGCACTGAAGTCAGGAGTAACTGAGTTCAAATCCGGCCTCAGGCCAAACACTTGACACTTACTAGCTGTGTGACCCTGGGCAAGTCACTTAACCCCAACTGCCTTAAAAAAAAAAAAGACTATATGTTCACTAGGAAACCTTTTTTTTAACATACATATATAAAAAAGCTTTCATAAAAAGTATATAGACCTAACATATATGTTTGAAAACAAAAAAAAACTAGTTTAGTACAAGGAGGGTCCTCATTAGTGAGGCAACTACAGAGAAATTTTTTTTGATATATCAATGAATATATGTGGGTATATACATGTATGCATATATTTGCATACATGTAGATATGAAATGTAGACAAGCAAGGATATACATATATTTGTATGTATGTTTTGAAGCTTTCGTAGTAAATATATATTGTGTATATATGTAAGTATATAAATATATAAATGTAGAAAAGCTTTCACAATAAGTATATGGTTTACCTATATAAATATTAAAAAAACTTTTACAGTAACTATATGTGTGTGTGCATAAAACACTTTTCCATTTTTTTGTATGTGGATTGCTAGGTTGGTATCTTCTGATGGTCATGGAAGAGAGAAGAGAGACAGATGTTTATATGGATGTACACATATATATATTATATGTGTATATATGTATATGGAGACTATGAAAGAACATGGACAGAATTAGAAGGCAAAGATAGGGCAGGAATGGGCATCTATGGAGAGAAAACCCATTTCGATGAGAGTTATTAAACTAAGTATAAGTAATTAAATGATAATTATATTTAATGATTACTGACATGAATAAAGCACTTTATAGTTTTTGTAGTGCTTTTCATAGTATATAGGTCCTTGAGAAAATAGGTAATTCACCCAAGGTCATTAGTTAGTTAGTCATTGGTTACAACCATTACAACTTGGACACAGTTCTTCCTGACTATCCACGCCAATGGTACCTTTCAAGATGGGCACTTCCTATATCATCATCCCCATTTTACAGATGAGGAAACTAAAGCCCAGAGAGATTAAATGATTTGTCTACATTCATGACATTAGTAATGTCAGAGGCAGGATTTGAACTCAGGTTATTATGACTTCAAATACTCTACTTTATCCACTACAGACGACACCCTTAACTTTTGTGTTTTGCAACAAAACTACTCTTTGGGGGAAAAAAAATTTCTCCAGCCAAGAGCCTGTCATCTAGAGAGTTATTCTGAGATTTTGAAATATATGTCAACACTTACACCCCATACAACTGGACTATGCCATTTAATCCACTGGTAATGCTCAGCACAGCAAAATTCAGATGGTGATAGACACAAGATAACAGATAGAAAGACTGTGTCAAAGAAAATATGAAGGTATTCATCTAGACTTTCAGGACCTCACTGGAAGTAGCTGAAAGCATTATACTTAAAAGAATGTACTTCTGATAATATAGCAGAAGTGCTTGGATTATAGCCAAAAGTCTCTCTGGCAATGTAAAGTCACTTTACTAGTACTTTACTTTTAGCAACAAGATGCATGATAAGGAAATGGAAACAAAACATTTCCCATTGGCTCCTTCCTCCCCCTCCCTCACCCCGACTTTTTAACCTCCTGGTAAAAATCTGAGGGTGATCTCTGAACCCAGGCATCAATGATCAAGTACTGTTATTGAGCAATTGTTTTCAAAACCTCCCATCCCTCAGTTTCTCTTCCCCTCTTAAAAATATTTACTGAGAAAGGTTGCTTCCAGGAATATCAGGATTTGAGAAAGCTCTTACTTTTTAAATTTGAGTTTCACCTAAACTTTGCTCAGATTTAATGTTAGTGTCTATTATTTAAACGTACCTAGTTAGAACCATGTAGAGAGGGCACCTCATTACAGCCCTGGCTATGGATGCCTCAGGGCCAGTCAGTACTTGGGCAAAGCTCACTCCAGCAATATAGTTGAATCCAACTCAGTTTCCAATTTTTTTTTCTTCTCTGAGTCTTTTAGCACTTTGTTAAGAAGAGAACCACTTTAGGGCAGGGCAACTGGAGCTGTGTGCAAGGGCCTGAAATTTTGAATGAACTTACCCGTTTCAGCATTTCAAAAACATGGAAACAACTGAGCTTAGGCCCGAGTTGACGAGAATAATTTGTAGTCTCTATCTAGTAGCATTCCCTTAGTAACCGCACCTCATTTTATCTTGGTCCCTTCCCAGTAGAAGCTTTAAGAGAGCTTTGGGGTCTCTTCGTGCTACCTTCCCCAACTGAAGTAGGTGTATTTTGTGCTGCTTATTTGCTAATGAAAAGGAAGTCTGATTAATGTAAATAATAATGAGCCTTGATTGAAAGTCATTGCCTTCAGTACCACCAATGGTCGGTTATATTTTTTTTGTTGTTGTTATTTTTAAAACAACGGCTTACAATTTAGGATTTGCCAAAGCCAAAAAGACAGAGATTCCAATTTTCAAGGAATTTTTAGCAAGACCTAATGAGGAGCCATGAATTACAGAATCTTAGCATAGGGGCTCAAAATATCATATTTAGTGCAATTACCTCATTCATAGAAAGAGAAAACAGACATGGAAACTGAAAGATAGATGATAAGTGATTTAACTAAGGTTGCCCAGCTAGGGAGGGACTAAATACGGCAAGTAAAGAAGGTAAGATAGTCTAGCCTTCAGCTTTCAGCTGAACAGTCAGCCTTCAGTCCAGCCTCCAACCCAAGGATTAAAGAAGCTTTGGGACCACCATAAAAACAAGTGTCTACCTCCAAGTGCAGCTCCAGAAAATCTCTAATTAAGTATAAAATCTTTAAGTACCATTGAGCATGGCAATGTGGTGTAATGGAAAGAGTACTGACTACGGAGTCAGAAGATCTAGGTTCAAATTCCACCTTGGGACTTACTCCCTATATAACCTTGGGCAAGTCAATTACCCTCCTTGGACCTCAGTTTACTCATCTGTAAAATGGTGACCTCTATTCAAGATGGTTTCATCTTGGAAGGGTCAAAAAGCCCCCAAAGGGAGGATTACACTGAAGTCTGAAGATCTTCTTTGTTTTAATGGCTCAGTGACGGTCTTGGAGTCAGGAAAATCCAAGTTCAAATCCTGCATCAGACACTATTAATTAGTTCTGTGATCCTGGGCAAGTAACTTAACATCTCAGCTTCAGTTTCCTTACCTGTCAAATGAGAGTAATAATAGCATCAATCTCTCAGAGTTGTTGGGAGGATAAGATGAGAAAACAGATGTAAAGTGCTTTGCAAACTTTAAAGTATTATATCAATGCTATTATTATTTATTGTTGTGGTTATTATTATCTCTTATCAACACAATGACTAACCATGATTAATTAACCACGATACCAACAATGAAGCATCCTATTCACGTCTTGCAAGAGAGGTGCTGAATTCAGAATGCAAAATGAAAAATATCTGGACATGACCAATGCAGGAAATTGTTTGCTTGACAAGGCATATTTGTTACAAGGATTTTTTTTCTGAGGGAAGGGGAAGGAGGAAGAGAAGAAAGATTTTTGTAAATTAAAAAAAATAAAAATAAAATTAGAAAAATCCTTAAAAACAATCTATTCTTGAGGATCACAGGATGTGGAGCTGGAAGGAGCCTTAGAGATAATCTGGTTGAAGCCCCTTATTTTACAGATGAAGAAACTGAGATGCACATTCATAAAATAAGTCCCTTGCCCATCATCCCATAGCTAGTAAGTAATGGAGCCAGCACTCAAGGCCAGGTCTTTTGATTACACATTAATTGCCCTTACACCATCTGCCTTCCTAATTCAAGACTTTTTTTTTCCTGAAATAAGCAACACAAAATACACCCACTTCAGTTGGGGAAGAGACCCTAAAGCTCTCTTAAAGCTTCTACTGGGAAGGGACCAAGATAAAATGAGATGTGGTTACTAAGGGAACGCTACTAGATAGAGAATACAAATTATTCTCATCAACTCGGGCCTAAGCTCAGTTGTTTCCGTGTTTTTGAAATATTGAAAGGGGTAAGTACATTCAAAATTTCAGGCCCTTGCACACAGCTCCAGTTGCCCTGCCCTAAAGTGGTTCTCTTCTTAACAAAGTGCTAAAAGACTCAGAGAAGAAAAAAAAAATTGGAAACTGAGTTGGATTCAACTATATTGCTGGAGTGAGCTTTGCCCAAGTACTGACTGGCCCTGAGGCATTCATATCCAGGGCTCTAATGAGGTGCCCTTTCTACATAGTCAATTTTCATTTTCATCTTTTCTTTTTTTTCCTTAGTACAGCATTTCCATAACTGCACACCACAGATCCCTGGTGTTCCATGTAATATGAATAGGGGTTCTGTAAAAAGATGTTCATCTTAATGATATTTTTCCTCTAAAATTTCAATATGAAATTATGCATGCATTAAAAATCCTTATTATGCCCATGACTTTTTTCTGTATGAAGATAGACTGAATTTTCTCTCTCCTCCCATTTCCCCAACATGCCTTTATCCTAAGGGTATTTCATATTCCCAGATTCCCCAGACCAACATTTTAGCCATTTTGCTATAATGGAAAGAATACTGGTTTTGGAGACAAATGACTTAGGTTTAAACCTTGGTTCTGTTGCTTAACACCTGTGTGATTCTCATGATTTCACCTCACTAGCCCTAATTTTCCTGTGAAAATTATCATCCTGTGATCTACATATGCTTCAAGTTCCAAAGAATGACAAAACCAAACCCCAAAGAATCTTAAAATCAAAACAGAACTCCAGATATTTTCCCCAAAAACCCACCCCTTCCCCATTTCCATCTCTCAAGAACTTCCCTATTTCTGTCATTGGTGCCGCCATCTTTTCTTTCTCTGACGTTGATACCCTCAGTGTTATCCTCAATTCCTCACTCCCCCTTACTCGAACCAGCTGCCAAGTCTTTTCATTTCTACCTCCACAACATCCCTCACATCAGTTCCCTTCTCTCTGCTTTCTTGGCTATCACCCTAGGCCCTCATCACTTCTCATCTAGACTACCACAGTAGCTTCCTGATTGGTCTCCCTCAAGTCTCTCCCATTGCCAATCCATCTCCCCACAGCTGCCAATGTGCTGTTCCTAAAATGGAAATCTGACCATGTCACTCACCTACTCAATAAGCTTCAATCTTTCTCTATTTCTTCTAGCACATACAATAAACTCCAATGTTTGGCAAAGCCCTTCGTAACCTGGTCTCAACCTATCATTCCAAACTTATTCTATGTGACTTGCCTTCTTGTGCTCTATGTTCCAGCCAAACTGCCATTCTTCTTGCCCCTCACACATGTTACTCCATCCCCCACTGCTGTGACTTTGAACTAGCCATCTCCCATGCCTACAATGTATTCTTTCTCCTCATCTATTCCTCTTGGAATCTCTGGTTTTCTTCAAGACTCAAATCAAACACCACCTCCTACATTAAGCTTTTCCTTAATCTTACCAATTCTTAATGCCTCCCCAGACTTTCCTTGTATTTATTTAGTATATATTCTGCATATGTGTATTTATGTGCATATTGTGGCCACAGTGTATATAATAGAATTACACAGCTTGAGGGTAAAGACTTTCATTTTTGTCTTTGTACCCCTGAACCTAACACAGGACCAGCACATAGTAGGTGCTTCGTAAATGCTTATTGATTAATGAAACCTGAGAACAGTATAACTGGAAAGAACCAGAGAAATGATCTAGTCCAACCACCTCTTTCTTCTTACAGATAAAGAAACGGCCACCCAGAGATGTGGCATGACTTCCGTAGGATCACATAGAAAATGGATAAAGAATAAGAGGAAAGGATAATCTTTCAGGAAAGGTATCTTCTATTAGCAATCATTGGCAAAAATCTTAGCTCTCCAGGATAAATTTGATGAATTGAAACTTCATAAACACAGACTCGTAAATGGTAGCAGTATTTCTTGCTGTCAAGTTTTAGATTACTTTAGTTCAAAGTAATCTATCTTCTGGGATATAAGAAATTGTTGCTAAGGATGTTTTGGACTTTGAAAATCTTGGTTCCCAGGAGCATAAACAGCAAATTGAGTTTAATCAGTCAGTGAGAAAATGAATCTAAAGGAATAAGTTGTTCAACTGCCTCCCAAGAACTAGAAAAGTAATTTACAAAAGGCCACTCAGCTGTCCTAAAAAAGTCCATTCATCTCAGTGAAGGAGCAGCTGATTTCCCAAGAATCCCTTGTTCTCTCTGTAGGATGATAAGTCATTTATTTATTTAGCAACTACTTACAAAGGGTGTCTTAAGAAAGCAAACAGAATATAGTGGATAGAGGCTTATCCTTGGAGACAGGAAGATCTGGGTTCAATTCTTGCTTTCGAGACATGTGACCTTGGTCAAAGAACTTCACCTATGAGTGCCCCAGCCCCCTAAGACTAGTAGTTGCTGATTTGAAATGCTGGAAGGAGTTCTCACACATGGGACACCTACACACCCATGAGATCACAGGTCTGGACCAAAATAAAGGTCTAGATGAGAAATGATGAAGGTAGCAGGGAAGGCAAAGTTCTATACAATGATGCTAGACAGATAAATTGTAGCCAGGTGATGAAGGGCTTTCTAAGCCAAGCAGGGGCTTATATTTTATCCTAATCATAGGAAGCCATTGGAATTGAGTGAATAAAGGAGTCACATGCTCAAATCTTTACTTAAAGAAAATCACTTTACAAAAACTATTTATACCATAACATCAATATTATAAAAATGAACAATTTTGAAGAATTTTTTAAATGATAAAAAATGAAATGAGCAGGAAAAAGAGAACTAGTTACACAATAACAATAATGCTATAAGGATAAACATCTTTGAAAGCTGTAAGAACTCTGCCCAAAACAATGACCATCCATGATTCCAAAGGTCAGATAATGAAACATGCCATCCACCTCCCAAGAGAGGTGTTGGATTCAAAGTGCAGAATGATATATGTTTTATTTAACATGACCATTGAGGGAATTCATTTTACTTAATCATAGATACTTATTAGAAATAATTTTGCTTTTCTTTTTTTCCCAATGGGGGCAGAGGGGAATTAGGTAGGAATAAAAGAGAAATAAAATTTATTTCTGCTAATTAAAAAATAAAACTTAAAAACAAAACTGCATGTATAATGGACTAGAGTGGGGAGAGAGTGGAGGCAGGGAGACCAATTAAGAGACTTACTTGTGACTCTTGGGGGCAGAGCCAAGATGGCAGAATAAAAGCAATGACTTGGCTTGAGCTCTCCCCCAAACCCCTCCAAATACCTGTAAAAAAAATGGCTCTAAACAAATTCTAGAGCAGCAGAACCCACAAAAAGACAGACTGAAATGAATTTCCAGCCCAAAACAACCTGGATGGTTGATGAGAAAGGTTTGTTGCACTAGGCTGGGAGAGGAGCACAGTTCAATGTGGGTCATGCAGGCAAAGCCTGGGCCTCAGCAAACCTGGAGCAGGCCACAGGGGGCTGAATCACTAATAGCTGTGGCAGTTTCCAGACTTCTCAACCCACAAATGCCAAAGACAACTTAGAAGGTCAGTAGGAAAGATCTGTTGGACCTGGGTGAGAGAGGAGCATGGTCCAGCCCCAGCCCCGGCACAGTGGCAATGGCAGCAGCTGCTTCTAGAGCTCTTGGCCCACAGATGGTGGGGGGATTGAGTGACTGATCAGAGGGGGATTGCAGGGATCTCTTTGCTGGTGCTAAGGAAGGATTCTCTTGCTTTGCTCTTACTTGGATCTGGGTCACAGTCCTGTGATCCTGGGGCAAAGAGGAGTGCTGGCATGGCAGAGCTCGTAGTGGTGGTGGAGAGAGAATCCTCCTCACAATTCGAAAGCAGAACAGAGTGTTTGTGGTCACTCATAGACCAGAGCACAGGCCAGGAAAGGAGTAAACACCTCTCCTTTGATCATACCTTGAAAGAACTGAAAATTTGCAGGTCCCTAGAAGTATCTCTGAAAACAGCTACACAAAATGCCTGAAGCTTGGGACAGTTTGCCCTCAACACTGGAAGCAGAGCCCTTAACAAAGAGTTAGAAAGGCAAGCAATTATCTGGGAACATTAGCAAACAATGGGAAAAAACTCAGACTATAGAATCTTACTTTGGTGACAAGGAAGATCAAAATGTACAACCAGAAGACAACAAAGTAAAAGCTTCTACATCCAAAGCTTCCAAGAAAAATGTGAATTGGTCTCAGGTCATGGAACAGCTCAAAAAGGATTCTGAAAAGCAAGTAAGAGAAGTAGAGGAAAAATTGGGAAGGGATGAGAGTGATGCAAGAAAATCATGAAAAACGAGTCCACAGCCTGCTAAAGGAGACCCAAAAAAACACTGAAGAAAATAACACCCTAAAAAATAGACTAATTCAAATGGCAAAAGAGGTCCAAAAAGCCAGTGAGGAGAAAAACACCTTCAAAAGTAGAATTGTACAAATGGAAAAGAAGGTCCAAAAGCTTACTGAAGAAAATAATTCCTTAAAAATTATAATGGAACAAATGGAAGCTAATGACCCTATGAGAAATCAGGAAATTAGAGGCAGCTAGATGGCACAGTAGATAGAGCTCTGGCCTTGGAGTCAGGAGGACCTGAGTTCAAATCTGGCCTCAGATGCTTGACACTTACTAGCTGTGTGACCCTGGGCAAGTTATTTAACCCTGACTGCCTCACCAAAAAGCAAAAAAAATCAAGAAATTACAAAACAAAACAAAAAAGAATGAAAAAATAGAAGGCAGTGTGAAAAATCTCATTGGAAAAAGAGCTGACCTGGAAAATGCATCTAGGAAAGAAAATTCAAGAATTATTGGACTACCTGAAAACAATGACCAAAAAAAAAAAAGGCTAGACATCATCTTTCAAGAAATTATCAAGGAAAACTGCCCTGATGTTTTAGAACCAGAAGGTAAAATAGACATTAAAAGAATTCACTAGTCACTTCCTGACAGAGATCCCAAAATGAAAACTCCTAGGAATATTATAGCCAAATTCCAGAGTTCCCAGGTCAAGGAGAAAATATTGAAAGCAGCCAGAAAGAAACAATCAGTGTAATACAAGATTTAGCAACTTCCACATTAAGGGATCAGAGGGCTTGGAATATGATATTCTGGAGGTCAAAGGAGCTAGGATTAAAACCAAGAATCACCTACCCAGCAAAACTGAGTATAATCCTTCAGGGGGAAAATGGACATTCAATGAAATAGAGCACTTTCAAGCATTCTTGATGAAAAGACTAGAGCTGAATAGAAAATTTGACTCTCAAATATAAGACTCAAGAGAAGCATGAAAAGATAAACAGGAAAGAGAAATCATAAGGGACTTATTAAAGTTGAACTGTTTATACTCCTATATGGAAAGATGATATTTGTAACTCATAAGACTTTTCTCAGCATTAGGGTAGTTGGAGAGAATATATCTATCTATCCATCTATCTATCTATCTATATCTATATCTATATCTATATATATATATATATTATATATGTAGAGAGACAGAGACAGAGGGTACAGGGTGAGTTGAATATGAAAGGATGGTATCTAAAAAATAAACCTAAGAGGTGAGAGAGGATTGTACTGAAAGAAGGGGAAAGGGAGAGGTAGAATGGGGTAAATTATCTCACATAAAAGAAACAAAAAAAAGCTTTTACAGTGAAGGGGGAGGGGGAAAGGTGAGAGGGAACGAGTGAATCTTACTGTCATTGGATTTGGCCTAAAGGGGGAATAACATTCACATTCAATTGGATGTGGAAATCTATCTTACTCTACAGGAAAATAGGGAGAAAGTGAATAAGAGACGGGGGATGATAGAAGAGAGGGCAGATTGGGGGAGAGGATAATCAGAAACAAACACTTTTTGAGGAGGGACAAGGTCAAAGAAGAGAACAGACTAAATGGGGGTGGCAGGATAGATGGACGGAAATATAGTTAGTCTTTCACAACATGACTATTATGGAAGTGTTTTGCATGACTGTGCATGCATAGCCTATATCTAATTGCTTGCCTTCTCAATGAGGGTGGGTGGAGGGAAGAAGGGAGAGAATTTGGGACTCATAGTTTTAAAAATGAATGTTAAAAATTGTTTTTACATGCAACTGGGAAATATGATAAACAGGCAATGGGCTATAGAAATCTATCCTGTCCTACAGGAAAATATGAAAAGAGGATAAATGAAAGGAGGAGGTGGTGATAGAAGGGAGGGCAGACGGGGAAGCAGTATTTAAATGCACATCATCTTGGGGTGGGGAGAGGGGAGAGATGGGGAGAAAAATTGGAACTCAAAATCTTGTAAAAGTGAATGTTGAAAACTAAAAATAAATTAATTTTTTAAAAAAGACTGTTACAATAATCTAGGTGGAGGTTATAAGGGCTTCAACTAAGGTGGTGTCTGTGAGTAAAGAGAAGAGGTTAGATTCAAGAGAAGGTGTGGAGGTAGATATAGCAAGATCTGGTGCCTCAATTGTATATGTAGGGTATATGAAGCTAAGAAGATAATGCTAAGATTACAGACCTAGGAGACTAGAAACATGGTGATACCTCAGACAGAGAAGATTGAATTTGAGGTGTTCTCTGAATGTTCAATTTGAAACAATCAATAGGTAATTAGTGATGCAAAGCTGAAGCTCAGGGGCTGGATGTGTGTGTATGTTCATATGCATATGTATGTGTATGAGTATATACATGTATAAGTGTATATGTGTGTACCTCTGTGTATGTGTGTGTGTGTGTGTGTATAGGCTCTGGAGGACAAATTTAGTAGTAATGGGTGAAAGTTTGTAAAGGCAAATACATACATATATACACACATAAATATATACATATAATATATATAGATATATGTATGTACATGCATGTATATATATATATAAATCACAGATATATACCAAATATATATGTGTATTATGTGTATGTGTACATGTATGTATATGTATTGTGTGTATATATGCTGATGATTCATGTGTATAAGTGTATTATGTGTATCTGTCTATATATGTCTGTGTACATATATGTAAATACATAGACATATATATACACACACATATATGAGCTGTTGTCATAGGATCATAGTTAAACCCTTAGGAGCTAATGAGGGTGCTGAGAGAGAGTGCAGAAGAAAAGAAGAATAAGTCTTAGAACATGGCAAGTGTAATGGGTTGGGAGAGAAGCAGAGTTGGGAGGGAGAGTGAAAATATGAAAATAAAATTTAACTAAGAATTTTTTTTAAAGAGAGTATATTGGAGATCTAGCCAATGGAGGCCCAGTCCTTAGAATGTGCTCAATTTTCTCTGCCTGATTTCAATATAGCATGTGGAACTTTGGGAACTTTTTCCAGGCCATGAGGGCGGTCACTAGTTTTCTGGTTAGCTTAGGATCCAGGACTGATGAAAGAGCTGGAAATGAATTTACATACGAAAGGTTTGATAAACCTCTCCCTCAGATGTTTCCTCCTTCCTTCTCTCTTCCTTTCTTTTTTCTTTCTTTCTTCCCTCTCTTTCTTCCTTTCTTTTCTTCCTTTTTCGTACTTCTCTGGTGGCTTTCCAGGGAGGAGAACAATGAACCTCTAAGAGTATGGAGCTTTGGCTACCTTCTCTTCCCACCTGGCAACCATGTGTCCCTAAGCACATGGTGCCTTTTTCTCCTGAGTTTCTTCTTTTCTGATCTTATATGAACAAGAAAATCTTGAGACTGAATGGATCAGATTGCAACCTTATAAATTTTGAAAGGTGAGAAGAGCAGTCAGCTGTCCCCTCAGGAGCCAGCAGAGACCCCTGGATCTGGTAGAAGCAGTAACTGAGTTTTGTGAGCATAATCCAGCCCAGCAAAGTGACCTGCTTGACCCATCCCAGAAAGGGACTGACCAAGACTCCATATCCTACAAAGCACTAGCCCATCCGGGCAAGGGAGCAAATGACTGATCCATCAATGATGCCAAACCGAAATACAAACATGGTGGATACTCAGAGAGGGGAAAGAAAGATCACTAGGCTAGAAGCTATAAGGTATCTATAGGCCCCAGGTGTTTTCTACATGAATGCCTCAGTCCCTCTGTGTTTCTCTATAGGGAATAAGTGTGTTCTCATTTTGGGAAGTGTTTTTATAACTTGTATCCTTGCTATACCCTCAATAAATATCCTTTTGTAAAAGATAATTGGGGAACATACCCAGTGAGGGTTTATGGAGGGTTTATGGTTACCCCCAGAATCTTGGTGGAAGGAGTAGCCAGCCACTTTTTGGAGACCCTACCTGCCAGTTTGAGTGGAGTCTGAGAGAGGGATCCTAGAGGGGATGCTAGAAAAATATTATTTGACAACTGAGATTCATATAAACATGTGATTTGGCATACTAAGAAAACCTTTTGCACATGCTTCTCAGGTGGTCCTAGGCCCATTATTGTGGTTCTTGCTGTATCTAATTTTTTAGCCACTATAAAACCCTTTACCAAAAGCAGTATGTCACTATTTCCCATTATATAAATCTAGTCACCCAAGTAGAGGAAGTTATTCAGGCAAGAAAAAAAAAATTGGCCCCTTTTTTGTTTTCTAGCAGTAACTTGTCATTCATCGTAAGCATTTGCAAGGACTTTGGTGTTCTTGTTTCAGATGTGTGATTTTCTTTCATAGACCATTCTCTCATAAATACAAAATGCTTTAGCATGTGCTAATTACTGTGGCAATTAGTAATTTCACAGGATGTTGTTACTTTTCTGTCAATGCTATACTTATTAAATTAGATCTTCCTTCACCACAAATTGTGGATTCTATTAGACAAGTGGTTGTTGTTTCTTTCATTTTTTCCTCGTTTTAACTCTCAGGGACTAGATATTTGCAGCTAGCTTGAAATGCACAATTTGGGATTTGAAACAAACATTGTTGATTTTTTTTAATTCCAAGAATGTTTCTTCACACCTTGTAATTGAAAAATGGCTAAACCAGTGTAGGTCAAACTTTTCTACACACCATTCAAGCAGAGACAAAGTATTTAGGAGCCCCTAGCAAGGAATGAATATTGTATCCCTTGTGTATGAGTTAAGTTTTACCAGAGCCTTTGAATTTTCATTGTAACACAGATGACTTTGCTAATGAAAAAATAAATTTCTGCTGTCTATGGAGGGAATTTTCAGGGATAAGTCATGGTCTGAAACTTGAAGTTCTGTTTAAATAAATAAATATATATGCATATATATGTATATGTATGTATATACTTATATGTTTTATATATACTATGTATATGTGTGTGTGTATATATATATATGCATATATATATATGTATACATATTCAATTCAATCTTAGGAGTCGTACCTTCCCCACCATGGTTCCCAATCATATCGTCGTTGGCTCATTTTGTCCCCGTCTTGAGTTTCCTCTGGGAATCTCAGAATATAACTCATATCTGGTTCTCCATAGATACGTAAGGAAGTCCCTACTTCCCATGCAAGCATTCAAGGTTACAATGCATTTCAGGAATAGGATAGCCTTCTTTTGTAACACACAGAAAATGCAGAGAACTTGAAAAGGGTTCATAGTAACCCATAAAAAGTCAATATAATTCTCCTCCCACCGCAGGGGGTCACACCTTTTCCACAAAGCCCTACAGAATCCCTGAGACCCACAACACCATCCTATGATTTGAAATTCCCACAGAAGGGAAACATAGTTGGAGCTGCTAGAGGCAATCCCCCAACCCTCCTTTTATTCCAGGACTGCACACAGGTCTAAAGCACTACCTTAGGGTTTTGACTTCCTCTACCACAGGACCTAGGATCATGGAATGTAGAACAGGATCATAGATCCTCAAATCATAGATCTAGAAATAGAGGGGACCTCGGAAGTCATCTGCTGCAAACACCTCATTTTATCCAGGAAGAAACAGTCCCAGAAAGTCTCAGTTACTTGTCCAACATCACACAGCCTTCAATCTTATGTCACTACCCTAAGGGCTTGGACTCCTTAAAAAGGCCTTCTTCTCCCTGTGTGACCTGCACCATATGAGAAACTTCTGGTAACAGCAGACAGCAAAGTGGAGGCTTTTTGTTCTTCTATATCATAACTTAATCCCTGGCTAATCCTCTGGCTAGAGGGTCATGTTTGTCATCCTCTTCTCCCTATAAGGCTGGCTCTGCTCAGAAATTCCCTGTTATGTCACTGAAAACCTGGTTTCTAGGATCCCCCTTATTCCAAGAGTTTGCACTACCCATGCACTTCCCCTTCTTGGCCCTAGAACTTTAGAACTTGGGATTTGTTAAAGAGGCAACCCTAAGACTGGTGTTGCTCAAGAATTTCTCCTCTCTTCAGAAGTCTGGATTACAAAACTCTCAAGGAATTCAATATTGTCCAGGAAATGCCCCCTCCTTGATCCCCAGCCAAGGCAATCAATAATGGCAAAGGCAAGGGGTAGGGGGTGGAAAGAGGCTGTGCACATGAACGGGCTTAATCTCACCACTCTGTTCACTCTAGGCCCATTCTGTTCTATAGTTCTTCGGATCCCTTTATGTCACTCCCAAAGGGGGCAAAGTAGGAAAAGGGCTGACGCTACAGCTCTTCCCATGTTTTTTTTTTTTTTAGCATGAAGCACAAAGGGACTGTTTCAAGCCATAACAATGTAAACCAACCAATCCGTCCCCAGGTGGTCTACAACAGCTCATGCCAATCAATGCATTTCCCAACCACTGAGACTCAATCACTTACCCTCAGTGATGTATGAATAATCCTACAAGTGCAGATAGAAATATATACACACATCCACAGGGACATACGGTCAAAGTCCCAAAACAAAGGTTCATAATCTCTGCAAGCTCATCAAGTTGATTGAGTTACTCTCCTGATCAGCCCATGCACGGGGATTAAAAATATGTGCATTTCTTAAAATAACTTTCAACAATGTCCTTGATGGTGCCTCTCTACCCCTTGTGGTAGAAAGGTGCCTACCTTGTCTCCTTCTACTTTCTACTGCAAACCAAATTAATCACTTTCTGTCATGTACCTAATCCAAGAAAGTCTCTGCTTAGAATAATTTTCATAAAAGTTGTTAGAAGTTTTTTTTAAAATTATGAACATCTTTAATAATAATGCAGACACAGCACAATGCAAACAATATGCAGAAAAGAAAACAACCTTGGAAATAGAAGGTAGAGATGGGTATTCATG
Source organism: Vombatus ursinus (assembly GCF_900497805.2). Taxonomy (NCBI): domain Eukaryota; kingdom Metazoa; phylum Chordata; class Mammalia; order Diprotodontia; family Vombatidae; genus Vombatus; species Vombatus ursinus. Next base: position 2,270,124 of record NW_020945237.1, on the reverse strand, counting down.
CAACATTTCATCCAAACACATGCCTTGGTTTTGAACTTTGCACACAGTAGGGGTCTAGCAGGAAGCAGAAAGATACATAACCAAACTTCCATTTACACTACATGAGCCTAGACTGTAAGTGATTAAAAACAACAGTGAATTTGTTTCCATAGAACTATTTCAATCAAATGAAAATATATTTGGGCCAGATTCTCATTCCTCTCTAATCTCTGGGTACCTCTTGCCTACAAAAAGTTGTCTTTGAAGTAAAGAAAGGTTTCTCACATGGAAAACATACTCAGGGACTGGAGAAGAATAAGAACCCAGCTGTATGTATGTGTATGTGTGCATGTGTGAAAGAGAGAGAGAGAGAGAGAGTTTTAAGGGGCTATTTAGTCATTTTAACTTACACATGCTTTCAGATAAGACTTAGCATTATTTTTTATGTCAAATGAATGGGAAAAAATTAAGCTACTAGAAAATGTAGTCAACTTCCAATTATGAGCACACAGATGACCCCTTTATGAGTTATTTGGGAATGTAACTGAAAAGTTTCAGAATACTCTGATGTACTTTTTTTTCAGAGATGTCATAATTTAATGGAACAACACATCAGTTCTAGCCCCATCTTTGTCTTCTATTTTTGGGGGGGGAGGGGAGATCCCATTTTCTACTTTTACAGGGATCTAGAAAACAGATCAGTCAAGGAATTAGGGAGAAGCTGAGATGGGTCAGCTCCAGGACTAGTATGTTTCTTGTGATTTGCCTAAAGGACTATTGTTCCCTTTTAAAACCTAGAATTTTTGTAACTTTTCTCTTGTTTATTATAGACCCTTTTGGGTTTCTCTATAGTAAACAATTATGTTACGTAAATTTTCAAAACTCCTTTAAAAGAAATTTAGAGATGAATTGTATGCTGATTGCAAAGTTAGAGAAGAAGAAGAAGAAGAAGAAGAAGAAGAAGAAGAAGAAGAAGAAAGAAGAAGAAATGAAACCTGACTCAGCTTCTGAAGGAAGTTTCTAGAATGGGAGAAAGAGTGATAAAGATGAACCACCATTAGGAAAAGTGAGCAAGCGAAGGCTTGATGCTTATTGATGAGGGGGAAAAAATGCTAGGAACAATGAGAGGCAGCTAGGTGGCAAAGTGGATAGAGTGCTGGGTCTGGAGTCAGGAAGATTCATCTTTCTAAATTCAAATCTTAGATACTTAGTAGCTGGGTGACCCTGGGCAAATCACTTAACCCTGTTGGCCTCAGTTTCCTCGTCTGTGAAATGAGCTGGAGAAGAAAATGGCAAATCACTTCAGTATCTTTGCCAAGAAAACCTCAAATGGTGTCAGGAAGAGTCAGATACAAATGAAATGACTGAACAACAAGGAACTATGAGAGTAGCCAACTCAACATATCCCAGATCCAGCCTTGGAATTGTAATAAGCAGGATGTCAATGAAATATTGGAAAATGCCTGAGCCAACAGGAATTGTTCACTGAGGACACCTAACTTGAAATTCCTCTCTGAGTGACTGTTGGTAAAGTATCTACAGCAGTAGCTTCACTGATCAGTTGTTAAAAATTTTGAACAAGGTCATATTCTTTAGAGACCTTTGCCCCCAGAAAGCAAAGAATTGATTGACTATATTTTTAAAAAGAAACTATGATTGTGATATCACAGGCATAGAGGATTCCTGGTAAGCAGATTCCTTCTACCAAAGCACGTCAGCAATTTATGATCTCAGAAAGGTGTCTGAGGCACTGAGAGGTTAGGGTGATCTGCTCTGAGTCACACAACCAGTAGGTGTCAGAAGTGAGACTTCAACAGAGATCCTCCCTGATTTTGAAGCTAGCTCTCAATCCACTACATCAATACGCTTTGCTAGAGGCTGCAATTTATTATCTAAGAAGCAAAATTGCCACATTGAGACAAAAACAAACAAACAAATGTAGCTGCTACTAAGGAACCTAATTAAGTTAATTAACCTAATTAACCATATACTTCAATGGATCCATGACTTTGTTGAAGTTCAAGGCTCCCTCCATTAATGCAAGTTACAACCCATCCACACCTTCCTATTTTACCCAATTCTTGTCCATGTTGTCCCATAAATTCTCCATGAAGGAAATTTTCCTTTAGGTCATTTTGTGATTTGTGAGAATACGCCATATTTTACTCCTATCATTCACTACATGATTGGCCAAACTTCTTTTTCCATCATCCGTTTCCAAAATAATATCTCTACCACCATTTCTTAAATGTAAGTAGTCAATAGAAGAAAGGCTAGACAAATGTTGATACATGAATGTGATGAAATATTACTGTGTTATCAAAAATAATGAACAGGGAGAATACAGAAAAGCATGAGAAGATTTATGAACAGGGAGAATACAGAAAGGCATGAGAAGATTATTATGAACTCAGGCAAAGTCAAGTAAGCTGAACCAGGAAAACAAGATATCCAATAACTGGAAGAATGTAAACTGAAAGAACAATAAATGAATGAATGAATGAATAACTGGATCTTGAGCAATTATAATGGCTAAGCTTAACTGAAAAAAACAAATATGAGAAGGCACCTTCTTTGCAAAGGTGGAAGCTATCAAGATAGAGTATTACATTTCATGTTAGAATTTATTAACATGTTGATTAGCTTAGCCAAACTGCTTTACTGGATCTCTTTTATGGTTTGCTATAAGCTATGATTCTTTGAATGAGAAAGGGTATTTGGTGATATGTGGAGGTGATGTAAAAACAAAGTAGAATAGAGCAAAATATAATTTTAAAAAAAAGAAATTTTAAAAACAATTTGCCACATCCTATTTTCATCCAGCATTTCATCTCTCCAGTGACCTTTGGGCCACCCCCGGTTTTTATTCTTCAGCCAGGTGGTGTTCCAAGATTCATGACCATTCAGCGTCTCTAGGAGAATATTTATATTAAGGAGATGGGGAGCAGCTTGGAATCATTAAAAGCTTGGTGCAATTTCCCAAATGCAATCCAGCTTTGCTCTCTTCTCCCAATTCACTTCTGAGTCTGGCTCACTGTCCATCTACAGAGCCTGTCCCAGATATATGTTTGATGGATGAGCCTTCCATTGGCATGCTGTGGATTCTTTTCTATATCTTCCCATAAAACTTCCATGCATAATCTATGGAGGCCTTCCTCTAGGTCTGCGGACATTCTGTGGACATCAGGGTAGTACTCAAGCTGTACATTGGTTATTACCCCTCATCGTGCTTCCTCTCCTGATAACTAATTTCCTGGCACACATCTTTCATTCCACTTCTTGCCTACAAGTCACCGTTGTTAATATAGTACAGCCTACTCAGGCCCACATCTTCATTGCCCCTTGGGCCCCTCTTGAAATTTTGATTCTTTGGAGGGCTTCCCATAATAGGTTTTCATTTCCTAGGAAAACCTGTTAACCTCCTATAGTCTAGATTTTACAATATTATAAATGCCTTGAACTCTGGAAAATATGGATAATAATACATGGGGTACCTACCCTAGAAGGGGTAGTGGCACACACTATGCTTGGAATCACAAAGACTCACCTTCATGAGTTCAAATTTGACCTCAGACACTTGCTTGGGCAAGTCACTTAATCCTGTTTGCCTCAGTTTCCTCATCTGTAAAAATAAGCTAGAGAAGGAAATGCCAAACCACTCCAGTATCTTTGCCAAGAAAACCCCAAATAGGGTCATGAAGAATTGGACGTGACTGAAACAACTGAACAACAATACCTTACAGGGCTTTTGTGATTGTATATGGAGACAAGTCAAATCAACAAGCATTTATTAAATGCTTACCATGTGCCAACTACTGTGCTAAGCACAGTGTAAAACCTATGTAAAACACTTAAAAACCTTCAAGCATTATATAACCATTAGCTATTTTTTAATGAGTCTCCAAAGTGTTATTTTGTTTTCAAAAGGAAAAACTAGAGATTATTTTAATACAATTATACTACCAAGAACTCAATCCAATTCAACAAGCATTTCTTAAACACCTTCCTATGAACCAGGAACTGTACGGGGCACTGCGGGTATAAATACAAAAATGAAACCATCCCTAACCTCAAGAAACTTACATTCTATTAAGATGATACTTATGCCTGGTTTTCTTGGAGAAACAAGGATCCAAGGATGCCATGATAATTTTGCTCCATCAAATCCATTATGGAAAATCAATTTCAGTTGCTTCCATTCTGTCTCTTTAGGACCTTCTAGATGAGCAGCCCTAGTGTGTGGTCATGGGGTATGGTTGATGAAGAGGTTGATTTTAGTTCTTTCAACTTGACCTAGTAAGCTCCACATAAAACTCCTTGGCAGAATAGAAGAGCCTCTTTAATGAAATTCCCCATGAGGACAACTGTTCTATTTATTCAGTTTAGATTATCATAGAAATTTTTATAAGGGGAGGTCCAAGGCTCTAGTATTCAGATAGAAGAATCATTACTGTAGGTGATTGGTTAGTTGGTTTTCAGAACAATACAGATTTATTCACTGCAGCCAATGTGGCAATGTCACAGACCCCTTTCTCAAATGGACACTATTGGATCATTAGGAGAGCCATCTAGTTAATGAATTTAATTTACCATATACCTCAGGAGTCTTAGTTGGCCCCAATTTAGCCTGAACCACATATAAAACATTCTTGGAACCAGGGTTATAAAACATGAAAGAGTTGAAAAGAAATGCTTTATTCCTTAAAACCATCTCCAGACATTCTGGTATAAATATACAACCCCTGCCCTCCACCCCAGACCGGCAGTTCCTTATCTTCTAAAATGATAAATGGTAAACAAATTGAAAATATCATACCACCTATACGTTACACTAAGACTTCTGTACCAATATCTTAGAAAGCCCGTCCTAACAACTAATTTTCGAAAATGTGTGTGGGGCTTAAGTGGACATCACAACTTATTACTCACATTAGTGATAAGTTGTAATTCCTTCATTTATTACAAGGAATAAGTTTTCTCTTACCTTCAAATGTTACAAAGCTGACACAAACCAGGACATAGCCATTTAGACTTCTAAGTAATGCTAAACAGGAAAAGGGCCTACACATATGCATTAAAGGTAGCATGAACTAATCTGCTTTTGAGGTCAACACTAAAAGCAATTAAAGTCTAAAAAGACAAAGTTTGGGCTTCTGTTCCTGCTTTGTTCTTATCCTGGCATACTAAGATTTTAACCCAGTCTCGAATCCTCAAAATGCTTTCTAAAGTCTTCATGAAGTCTTTCATTAAGCATTGCAAATGGCAATTTTGGCAAGAGTGTGTGTGTGTGTGTGTGTGTGTGTGTGTGTGTGTGTGTGTGTGTGTGTGTGTACAGGCAGCATGGAATAATGTATAGAAAGCCAGACTTGACGTCAGAATGAGCTGATTCCAAGCCCAGCCTCCAATATATCCTGACCATGACTCTGGGCACGTCCCTTTACTTTTCAACTCACAAACACTCTAAATTGTAGAACAGTTGGTTTGCAGAGGAAGCTCGGGAGAAGGAGTTTCCCTACCTATGGAGCTACCTCCCAAAGGAATTCAGGTATGGACTCAAAATAATCAAATATACACACTATAAATAGGAAAATCAGTGTTGCATAGCGCAAAGAAGGTCTGCCTTAGAGTCAGGAAGGCCTGAGCTCAAATACTGCCTCCTACTTGGCCTATTTGGCCTATGAGCAAGCACATACTCTCTAAAGACATTCAGAAAACCATCTAAATCTCTAAATGCCAGGTGAGTTGCCAATCTACATTGACAAAGGGACTTTCCATACTGGGATGTTGTAACACCAATTAAATCACAAGTTAGGCTCCCCAAAAACTCTATCTTTCACATATGGTTATCCTTAAGAGGTGATAACACAACTGTATTTGTAGAGTTCTCTTCCAAATTTTTGTTTCTTTCTCTTCTGCCCTGTCTTGTGTTCTTGATATTTATTTATCAGGTTCTTCAGATTGAATTTGATTCTCAACCATTGACTGCTTTACTGCTCCAATAAACAATCACCTTAAGAATTTTTCCAAATTTGGCATCACCAAGAATTTCAAAAGTAGCTCTCCAAGCAAAGACTTTGGAAAAAGACATGAAGCAGACAGACCCTCTGTAATTATTATAATGCAGGCATCTCCTAGGACTTCATAAATGTGCTGCCATAAATTAATCATGTTATCTTCCAGGGTAGCCTACAAGTTTTAGTTAATGCTAAACTAATGCATCAGAGTTACAGAGGAGGAAGAGGGCTGAAAAGAGCCTGCATTAGGAGCCAGGGAAGCTTTCCATCTAGGCCCAGGTCCTCTGTTTTATTCACCCTGAAGATTAGGATAATCCATTTTAACTCAATACTGGAAAAAATTTATCTTTTTAGTTCAAATTGCATTGTTTAAATCTATTTTAAAGTTTGGCTGACTTCTGAGACACCAGCCAAATTCAGCTTAATCAGGAAATTACTCTTGACTCATAGAACCCAAACACTTCTGTAGGTACATTTGTTAAACTGTTGGGGGGTGGGGATCTCTTTGAAACTTAGTAACAATTACTATTTCTTTGTTGCATGGGAGAGGGGGCAGGGATTAGAATTGTCATGTAAAGAAACAAAAATGGAAACTTCAACACACACACAAACTAGTTATAACTAGATAGGAAACGTTTCCCAAAACAAAATGTAAAGACTTTGCCACTGATTTTTATTCCATTATCTTCAGAGAAATTCAGGAGAGCACTACCCCTGGAAGAAGTCTTAAAGATTTTCCATTCCAATCGCCTCATTTTACAGATAAAGAAACTAGATCTCAGAGATGAAGTGACCTGTCTTTGGGCACAATGGAGGAAAATAGCTTTAAACCAGAAATGTTTTTAATTCAGTTTTATAAAGTTTAAAAAGGAATTAAGCCAACAAAACTTCAATTCTACTAACAAAATGGTTATTGACTCCACCCACCTTTACCAAGGTCAATTATCCCTTTTTCTTTTTCCTGCTCCCTCCGTCACACTTTCATAAATTTAGAACTACAAAGCAGCCTTGGTGGTTATATGAATTAGAATTAGGATCATCAAAGAACTGGAGAATTGGAAAGCACCTCACTGGTCACCTAGTCCAACCTATATTTAAAAGAAATCTCCATTATAACATCCCAACAAGTGATCACTTAGTCAAATCTGCTTGACCCCCCAAAGAGGGAAGAAAGACCATTCCATTTTTAGACAACTCCAATAAATGTGAAGTTTTTCATGACATCAAGCATAACTTTACCATCTTCAACTTCTACCCATTCCTCATGATTTTGCCCTTTAAGATGCCCTTTAAGATCAAACCAAACAACCATCATCATCATCATCATCATCATCATCATCATCATTTTAACTAGCATTTCTATGGTGCTTTGAGATTAACAAAGCACTTTACTAACTTTATTTCATTTTATTCTCATGACAACCCTGGTAGTTGGGTGTTATTATTATCTCCATTTTACAGATGAGGAAACCAAGGAAGGGTAAGGATAAGGGATTATTGCCCAGCATCACACAACTAGTAAATGGCTGCAGCTGGATTTGAACTCAGATCTTCCTGACTCCAGATCCAGCATTCTATCCAATGTGCCACCTTTATCCAAACAGATAGAAAAAAGAAATTAGAAAAGTTATGCCGATTAGAATATGTTAAACAATACACAGAGTGGATAAGCTATCCTACTAAGATAGCTCAGTTCAACTGATAGAGTTCTCAGTCTCACACAAGGGGTAATTAACTCCCCAAAGTGTCTAGGGAGGAAAGTTAGAAATCAAGGACGTGGAGAGCAAGCTTTCCCCTCTATGTCTGCCTTCCAATGTCTATCCTCTTTCTCTCTGAGTTTCTCTCCAAGAGGATCTGGAACCACATGTCCTCTCCTGACATAAGAAGAAGGATGACTGTCCTGTCCCAACCTCTTGCTCTAATTCTGCCTCTCAAACAGGCACACATCCTGCAGTACTGAATCATCATTCTCTCTATTGATGGGGACAATCTTTTGCAGATACTCTTTGTTTGAACCTAGTGTTATACATCTATCCTATCTACTCTGAGTCATCTCTACACCATGCTAAACATCCACAAGGCTTCTAACTAATCATCATATGATATAAACTCAGAACCTTTCATCACCTTCCTGCCTGCCCTTCTCAGGACCCTCTTTAGTTTATCAATGTCTTTCCTAAACTGATTTCCTAACCAATTTCCCCAAATTGAACACTAGAACCTAGATGTGATCTAACCCTGGTTGAGAACAGCAAGCCTATGAACTCCCTCTTCCTAGAAGCTAGACTTCTTAATGCAGCCCAGAATCATTTATGAAAATGTTCAATCAGACCAACCTTCACACCAGTCCCTGGGGGTTCTCTCCCCATTCAAAGAATTCTCTATTTCTCCTTCCACCATGTTTTCTCTGGTCAAGTTGGTTTTATGTCCATGACTAAATAATCTCCCTGACCCAGGGCAAATCTGCTGTGGGGTATGGAACCTGGTCCAAAGCAATTTGAAATTTTAAATGGGTCATGGCCACTGATGCCAAGATAACCTTGGCTTTTTTGATCACCATACTGCAGACTCATATTGACCTTGCAGGCCAGTAAAGCTCTCAGATATTTTTCAGAACAACTGTTGTCTAACCATACCTCCCCACTCTTGTACTTGTGAATTTGATTTTCTTTTCAACATAAGTATATGCATTATGCTTGGGTTCAAAACCTTCATCTTACAGATGAGGAAACTGAGGCCCAGAGAAATTAAGCCACCTGCCCAAAAGGACAAGACATAGTCCAAATTTGAACTCAGGTCTTCTAACTCCCAAATCTAGAGCTCTTTTTCATTGTTCCACACTGATTGTCAGCTCAGTATGCTGGGAAAAAAAGGATCTTCCTATTGAAAATAGACTCAGAACTCATCCTCCATAAACCCAGATGCTGCATTAATAGTAAGCCAAGAGAATTTAGAAAGGAGAGGCAATGGATATTCAATTAAGCTTGGCCCACTGCCTGATTTTCATTAGGCCTGCTGCCTGATTCTGATTTGGCTTTCTGATTCCTTTTAGGCCACTGGACATGAAGGCCAGTGCTTATTTTCATGGCTGTTTCAATTCATCAGGAAAAACCTTTGAAACATGAAAGAATTCCACATTTTTTCACCTGTTTTTCTTCCTTACATGGCTGTCATCTCAGCAGCCAAAGATGCTTTGGGCCAGCCCAAATGCTTTCCAACTCTTTCCAGGATCCCTTTGAAGATCTTGAAGTTAAGTATTTTCTTATGCTGACCAATAGAGCTTCCAAATAAGGGAACAAAATAATGTATTTCTTAAGTTATCTTTTTAAAAAAAATACCCAGGATGCAGAATCACATTCCAATCTGTGCAAACAAGCAGCATTCCTCTGCATCCCCCTGCCTTTTTTTGCCAGATACACCTGATGTTCATTACCACACCCACAGCTCATTGCTTAAGTAGGCCAACACTCCTCCATGGAGCATATGCTCTCTTCCCTATCTACCCTTCACAATGTCTCCCAGGTTCCCTCAAAATAGAATGCTTCTAGACCCCCTCTGCCTCATTGGACTGTTGCTGCTAAAATTTAGCTTGGTGTTGACTTCCTTTCACAATAAACACCCCACCCCTCTTCCAACAGCACATCAATCAGTGTGCAGATCTGTCACTGCTGGCTTTCAGCGCTGGCTGATATCACAAAAGGGGGGGAAAAATGGCCAAAATGGAAAAATGAGGATCTATCTCTGAGTTAGGATAACATCCACACCTTGCATGACTTCAGGCAAATTTTGCTTCAAGCAGAAAGAGCAGACAACAGAGCACAAGCCCTACTTCGAGGTGCTGGTCCAGAGGAAAGAAAAGGAAACACACTCAACCCATTGGACAAAAGGCAGGTTGGTTTGCTATGAGAGGTCAACCACACTCATGAGTTGGGGTTGTGTGAGGGGGGTGAGGGGAAGCATAAGAGGGAGAAGGGAAATCTCTAGTGGACTAAAGGAAACCAGTGGACAAGATTTATTTAACCTTGCAAATGAAGTTCCATACCACACACAGGAATTACCATAGGTTGCAGGAAAATGTTTAATCACAGGTGAAAACCAGTTTAGACAGAAAGCAAAACAGGGATAAGAAGGGATTTCTTTATGTGAGGAAGTTTCAGTAATGAGATATCCCACTGCCAGATTGCTGCTAGGGCTAATCTGATTTAAAATTTTCATCAATTATCTGAAAGGAATACATGAAAAATCTATGCTTTTTTTAAAAAATTCAGTTCAACAAACATGATGAATCTTCCTAACTCCAGGCCTGGCACTGTACTACCTAGCTGTCCCTGCATATGTGTGTATGTATATGTATATATGTATATATGTATAAAGGGGTGTGTGTGTATAAAATTACTATTATTAAAAAACAAACTGCTGAGTATGGTAGTACATTCCTGTAATTCCTGCTGCTGGGGAGCCTGAGGCTAATGGGTCTCTTGAGCCAGGGAGCTCTGAGCTCAGGTGGACTAGTCAAATGGGATAGCTACACTAAGTTCAGTGGTGAACTGCAGGCAGTTGTGGGGGGGGCGCTACCAGGCTGCCTAAAAAGAAGTGAACTGCCCCAAGTTGGAAACAGGATAAGTCAATGCTCCCATGCTGATCAGTAGTGGGATTTTAGCCAGTGAGGAGCCCCTGTGCTTCCATCCTGGGTAAGATAGGGCAATTAGAGAGGATGAGAGAAGAGAGGAGGGAATAAGAGAGGAGAGAAGAGGAGCTGAAGGACTGAATTGTCCCTGCCATCTACAATAATAGGTGACAATACAGCTGGGCTCCTAACCAGCTTGAGAGGATTAAGTTCAAACCAGGAAAGTAAATATAAGACTTCAAAACTGAGCTGAGTTTTTGACATGAGGCTAGGTCTGAGCAAAAATGGTTGATGGAAATGGGTTGGTATTTACCTCAGAACTTAGCCCCAGACATTGAGGAGCATCTGACTGAGCCAATGGAAAGAGTGAGCTATAGTTTCAATTCATGTGGGATCATTAGTCATTCTACAGGTGAGTGGAAGAATGGGCCTATGCCCCACTTTAATTAAGTTATGTCCTATAGAAACCCACTTGAACAAAAAGTTTTCCCATGGTCCTCAAGGGTACACTAAGTACACTTGTATTAGTGGACACAGAATCAATTCCATCTCTGGACAATCAGGTAGTCACTGAGTAACTACAGTGGAGCCCAGAACTGTGCCAGACGCTGTAGAAAAGAAGGAAGATATGATCCCTGGACCTGCTGAGCCTACATTGGTTTTGGAAAACAAGACTTCTGTACAAGGAAAACTTAAGGAATGTTACAGGACAGCCTGTCTCAAGTGGCAGTATAGGGAAGAAAGTGCTTGATTGGGAGTGTGAAGGCCTGGGTTTGAATTTTGACTCTGCCACTTACAACTTATGACTTTGTATAAGAAACAAAGTCCATGAGCCTTCATCTCCATATCTGTAAGATGGGGGGTGGCCTGAATGAGTTCTAAGGTCCCTTCCAAATCTAAATCTATGATGCTCTGATCTTTCCTGCTAACTTGCATAAAATAATTAGTAATAATAACAGCTAACATTTATATAACACTTTATGGTTTGAAAAGGACTTTACAAATATTAGCTCATTCTATCATTACAACATCCCTGTGAAATTGGTAATATTATTATCCCCATTTTACTGTCAAGGAAACTGAAGTAGGCACAAGGTTAAATAACTTGCCCAGTTTCACACAGCTAATGAGTGTCTAAGGCAGGATTTGAACTCGGGTCTTTCCTAAGTCCGATCCTAGTCAATCTGTCACCTAAAAAAAGAGTGTAAAGTGGAATAAACAGGGAAGCCTCAGGAAGAGGTAAGACTTAAACTGAGCTTTGAAGGACTGGAAGAATTCAAAGCAAGAAAGGATGGAAAAGGATATTCCAGGAACAAAAGGAAAGAGAAAACACAAAGGCACACAATTGAGACGCTGGAGAGCAGATTAAAATGTACGGTGGAGTCAGAATGTGGAAGGTTTGGGATGCCAAGAAATGAGTTTAGACTTGATATGATGGATAATAAACTCCAAGCTTTTCACAGAGCCATGTGGGTGAGCTGAAAAGGAGCCAGAAAGCAGTAACAGAGCAACTGGGAGCAAAGGCTAACTGAAGAATAGGAGCACAGGATCATGGCAGACTTATCTCTGAAAATATTAACCCAAAGAATCACTGCAGTAGGAATGCCCAGTGAATTCTGGAGACAAAACAGAAAGCATCATCTTACTGTTAAACCTAATACTAACTTTTGTCCACATCCTCCCATACAGCTTAGATGAGGGTTCACCCAACACACTGAAAGAGGTCCTCTAAGACTTAAAATTTTGGGAGTATAATTGTTAGTTCTCCTCCATTGCCCTCCCTTACCAAAATTACTTTGTAATTATTTTGTTTTTAGTTCCCCTGAAAATATTAATAATCCCTAGTCTAAAAATTCTTTCCAGATGTTTTCTGGTTTGAGAATGTTTAAAAGATGAAAAAAACAAAGCCTAAGGTCCCAGGAAATGATCAAAGGAAACTTAACTCTTACTAGTTAAATTCATTGCTTCTCCACCCCACCCCCACCTCCATCCCCCCAAAGCAATTGGCCCAAGATCTACCTAAGGACAATATCTTTTTTGACATTCAAGTATTAAGACATTGATCATAGGAAGAAGACCCCTTCAGTCCTTGAGAAGAATGGTCAGGGAATGAATTGAGTCATGACTATTGTTCTGGACTGTTAACCCCAAACTCTACCTTAACAGAGCATGATTTTCCACTTTTTTTGAGATTCCTGTAAGTGGTACCCCAAATTGTCTTGGGATAGAGAGATATCCAAGAGAATAGGAGAACAATGCCAGTTTGGATATTTCTCTTTTTAAGCTGGAATGGAAATAGTTAAATAAAATTGTGCTGGAAGACTTATATCTAAAATGTAGATTATTAATTATTAATTTTAATTATTTATTAATATTTTTCTATACCCCTCTTGTATAGATGAGGAAACTGAGACAGAGAGAGGTTAAGAGATTTGCCCAAGGTCATTCAGTCAGTAAGTGTCTGAAGTGGGACTTGAACCCAGGTCGTTCTGGCTTCGGGCCCAGCCCTCTATACTACAGTTATCCCTTCCACATTTCGGGGGTAAGAACACAGTGCCCCTACAATCTGGAAAATCTGCACATAACTTTTGGCCCTCCTTTCTGCCAATAGAAGAAGTCTGGATTATTATGGTATTAAAAGATAAAATATGTTGATACTGTACCATACTATACATATATTTTATGCATTTCTGAGTTTCTAAACTTTTTGTGTGTCATCTGCAGCTTCCACAATACTCTCCAAAAATTCCCTTTTAATTTCTTATTCCAATCCATGATATATCAAAACCATGATGGAGAAAGTCATGATGTAGAAGGGATAACTGTATCCCATTGAAGCTCCTTGCAATTCTAAATCAATGAGTCTGATGTAATGGGGGTCTGGCACGTTCATAGAGGGTCTTTAATGGTGTCCTCCCCCATGGGGACCCTTGGGAGCCTATTTCCTGCTTCCAGAGCAGAGCATGGGTGGATATTCCCCGATTCCAGTCATCTAGCCATGTGGTGAAGAGGCTTATGGGTAATGAAAGCAATCAAAAAGTTCTATCCGCCTTAGCCTCTATCCTCTTAGCTTAGCACAATGCCTGGCACATAGTAAGCGCTTAATAAATGCTTATTGATTATGATTGCTTCAGTTATTTGGGGGGAGCTCAGTAACTCCTTCAATTACAGCAACCGATGGAAAGTCCAGAGGGCACCTTGCCATCATGGCATTCTAGAAATTAGATCTGCAGTCAGAACCGGTGCTATGTAGAAACTCAGCCCAATTGGGTCTGTTCTCTCTAGAGACTGGGGTGATGTCAGAGAGTATACCCCCAACGAGTTGGGGGAAAATGTTGGTACCTTTGTTTTTTCTGTCTTCAAAGTAAATATCCCTTTGTAAGAGCTAATCAGTGTTCAGTGGTTAAAAGCAACTGGGATCCTAATCACTAGTCCCTAACAGCGGAGGAAAACCAGCTGATAGGGGCTCAATCTCATAGCATTAAAGAAGTGACATCCCACAAAACCCCTCAGGGTACCCTGAAGCCCTGAAGTGCAGACACAGCAGCTTGGTTCTAGGACAAAGGACTGGAGCATCCATGCTACACTATAAGATCTTAAAAAGTACAAGGCACCTACTTTCTGGAAATGGTCAATGCTTGGCATTGTTTGCACAGGTCAGGTATGTAATGGACCTGGGCAGAGGTTGTGCAGTTTTGCAGGACTCTCTTGGTCTAAACTTGTGGATTCCAGGCCACATGTGGCCCTTTAGATCCTCAAGTGCAGCCCTTTGACTTCAGGGCTGTACTTCAGGACATAGAGGGCCACATGTGGCCACAATGCTTCAGATTCTCTACCCTTGGGACTCTAAAGAAAGTTCTGAGAGAAAAAGAAGACTTTTTTATGCCCATGATTCAAGTGTCCTGCCTTCTTGGACAGGCACTAGGACACTCTCCCCATTTGCTTTCCCCAAGAAAATTTCCCACCTGCCCACGTAGTCTCTGACAACACATGTAAATCACAAAAACTTAAAGACTGTGACAAAGCTCACACAAAAGAATGAAATCATCAAAATGAGAAAGAAGCCGACAGAGACCTGTTGTGGCTGGGATTATTACTGCTCTGGAATCCTGGGGCCATTTACATTTCAGACCCAAAAGCAGAGTGGGAAAAGCCCTAGATTTGGAGTCAAATGGACCAAGATTAAAATTTGAGCACTGCCAATTTGTACCTTTGTGACCTTGAGTCACAAAGTCCTTCTTCGGCCTCTGCTTCCTCCTCTATAAAAGGATGGGGTTGGACTGGATGGCCCCTGAAATCTCTTACAACCAGGCACATGCTGGTAAATGTTTAACAACCAGCTACCCAAAAGGCAGGGTTTTCTCTCTGCCTTTTATAAGTTTTATCCACTTTCTCTGTCATATTCTTAAGTGTAAACAATTAACATTTGCTGATTGCTTAGGTGTTTAACAATCAGCTCTCTTGAGCCAGTTCCAGATGGTTCCAGCACACTCCTCCCACAATTCTGGGATTCCAGAAAACTGGGAGCTATACAAGTATTCCTTCCACATCACAGGGAGTGGGGTGGGGAGGGGAATAGGAGTGCGGCACCCCTGGGATCTGGAAAATCCATGTAAAAATTTTTGACCCCCCCTTCATACCAGAGAAGAAGTCTGAATTTTTTCTTTTTCGTTTATGGAGTACTTACAATACCTTATTGTAAAATTTAGGTTAAGTACTTGGTCATAGGCTATATGTAAGTCAACATTAAGTAAAAATACCTTCTGCTGGCCCTCATGTGTCATCTGCGGCTTCCACAAAACTACCCCCTAATTCCCACTTAATTTCTTATGCCGACACCATGATGTATCAATAGGAAAAGTCATGATGTGGGAGGGATAAACTGTACTACAGGTTGAGAACCATAGATACTTGTCTTCTGGAAACATGGAATGCCACTGATTCTTGCTCTGTTCTGGGGGGTCATAAGGTCCTGTATGTCCTTCCCTCACAATCTGTTGGGTCCTGGATGCTCCAGTCACCTGTTGGGGGTGTAAATGGCTGCATGTGCTCCTGGACACTCTCCAAACTGGTTTTGCTTAATTGTTTTTCTTTGTTACAAAGGAGGATTCAGTTGAAGAAAGCAATATATTGTGAAATAACTGTGATCTTTAAAAAAAATAAAGCATTAATTTAAAAACAAACAAACAAAGAAAGCTTCCCAACCCTAGAAAGCTAGGGATAAAGTGCTGGGCTTGGAGTCAGGAAGACTTATCTCCCTGAGTTCAAATCTGGCCTCAGACACTTGCTAGCTGTGTGACCCTGGGCATGTCACTTAACTCTGTTTGCCTCAGTTTCCTCATCTATGAAATGAACTGTGACCCTCATACATGACAAAAAAAAACCAAACAACCTTAGGAAACTTGAGGGAAGTTTGTTATTTTCTCTAGACTTTTTTTGAAAAGAAAATTTGGGAATGTTGAAATATAGGCAATATTTGGTTTTTATTTTAAATATTCTTTTTAGATTTAAATTCATTATATTAGTTTAGGGTCATATAAATATAAATATAGTTTGGCTCATTTGTAATATTGTCATGTCTAAGATAACTTTAAAAACATAAGAAATCAAAATGAGATAACGGATATAAAAGTGCATTGGAGAGGGCAGCTAGGAGGCACAGGGGATAGATCATTGGCCTTGGAGTGAGGAGGACCTGAGTTCAAATTCAGTCTCAGATTCTTGGTGCTTACTAACTGTATGACCCTGGGCAAGTCACTTAACCCTGATTGCCTTATTCCCCCTCCCCCAAAAAAGTGTACTGGAACCTGCAAAGGATGTCATAAATGTGAATTGTTAGTATTTGAATAGTTATATATTATATAGTTATTATATCTATAAATTTATAAATTATTAATTTATAATTTACTGATTTGTTTTATTTTAAATGCTCTAAACATTCCTTTTTTAATGTTTATAAATGTTTAAATGGAGTTTCAGTAACTAGAGCATTAGATCTGGAGTCAGAAACACTTGAATTGAAATCTGGCCCCACTCACCACTTATGTGACCTTGGGTAAGTCATTTAACCTCCCTCACTCTCAGTTTCCTCATCTGTAAAATGGAGATTATAATAGCATCTATCACCCAGGGTTTTTGTGGTGCTATATTATAAATAATATTTATAAAGTGCTTTGCAAACCTTAAAGTACTATATAAATGCTAGATATTATTAGTTATTATTTCAAGCTGCTGAATTTTAAAGAATCTAGTTTTTCCCAGTTTATGGAAAATAGGCAAAAACTTAAGACTAGAAAATATCATCCAACATTACAATCAAAACAAAGAAAGTTATGTATACAAAGTTTACTGGCTCCACCCTCTCATCCCAGGGTCAAGCAGATACAGAAAACATTCATTTTCAAACAAAGGGGGACTGAGAAGAGAAAGAAGGAGTAAAAAACCCTAAGCTCACTAACCACAATATTTGACATATGGAATTTTATCTATTCACTCATTTTTTGATCTGTCACTATTAACTTCTAATGATTCCTTTTTACCTTCTTCCCAGACTTCTGAAAACTTAAGGTGTACCCAAATTGAAAGAAGTGTCATGGTAAAAAGAATTGTAGAAAGAAGACTGGATTAGTAGTCAAGAGACTTGGGTGGCTTTGGACAAGTTATTTAATTTCTCTGGGCCTCATTTACCTCATCTGTAACTGAGGATGTTAGACTGATCTCTAAAATTCCTTCCAGATGCAAAAATTTCACATGTTAGTTTACATCTTGATTTGATGTATTCCAGACATAAGCCAATTTCTGTCACACACTCATGACAATAGATGACTCGGAAACCAAATGGAAAAGATATTAGAAGTTGAGTTATAGAACAGACCCCTATGGCAAGCACATTTCTGGACCAAACCCCCAATGAGATTCTATAACACACAACACTCAGTAATGCCTTCCCAGTATAATCTCTCATGTCCTGCCCCTTATTTACATTCTTCTGGTCACCTAAATCAGATTCTCATCCTAATTCACTGGTTTTCCTGCCACTCTGTCCTACACACCACTGCCAAAGTAATCACCCCCAAAACATGGCTCTCATGGCACTTCACTAGCCACAGGCTCAAACACTTGGACAGACCCCCACCATAAATCAAATAACATCCCAATCCCTTAGCTTTGCCTTCAAGACCCTCTTCAATCTGACCTCAACATCCAACCAAGCCTTGACTCTTTAAGATACAAGTTATAGACAAATGGTTCTGGGTGATCTTTTTAGCTGGTGCATTATTTGACTGTTGGAACCTAGATCCCCTCTCCAGATTTATTTTTCATAATATTCTAATTCATATACTCTCAGCTCTAGACAAAGTGCATTACTTCACCATTCCATCAAAGAGATCCCACTCCTACTCACCTCCATGCCTTTGCTCATAGTGTCTATTTTATACCTTAAATACCCTCCCCATCATTGCTACCTGTTGAAATCCCAGACATCCTGCAAGGTTCCATTTAGATACACCACCTCCGTGAAGTCTTCTGTGAATCCCACAGCTAGTTCTCTCCCTAGATGGACTTTCATAATACTTTGATTCTATTTCTCCCATGCAGTTAGATGTTATATCACAGTTTTACGTGCACTCTTCTTATCGCCCTTCCTAGATCATAACCTTTTTGATGGCAGAGACAATCTCATTTATCTTTATATCTCATTCTTTTCATCTAGAGGAAATCCACAATCAAAGAAGGTGCTAAGTACTTCTTTCTCTTGTTCCTCCGGGCAAAAACGTATCCAGTTTTCACATTTGAGCACTACATAGCAGCAGCAATAACAGATATGGTGCTAGAATTGGAATCAGGAACACTTTGGTTCAAATCCCACCACGGATGACTCTCTACAACAGTGATTTATGGACAGCTTGTTCTGGGAGTCTTTTGGCCAATGCTTTATTTGAGTGTTATGACTTAGCTTATCATTCGAGGTGCCACGGATGAATGAGATTCTCTTTGTACAAATGGGACTAAGAAATGAACAAAACTTCCATATGGGATTGGATTCATCTATCACTTATTGTTTACTGAAACCACAAGTGCAATCACCATTTGGGGATACTTTTTCCTAAGTAGAAGAAACATTTATACTAAGCATAGTTTATTTTAATCCTTTTTACTCATTTGTTAGAGTCAGTAGTTTTCTTTGACATGTAACCATTTTTAATCCCATGGTTTATGTGCCAAAAATGCAACAGTTTTTTCCTCCTTATAACTTTTGCGAGAAGACTGATTGGACTTTACTTCCTACCATGTCTTTAATACAGTGGTCCTTAACCTGGGGTCCACAAACCTCCAAGGAATTTCTAAATAGATTTCAGGGGGTCCGTGAACTCAGAAGGGAAAAAAATACATCTTTATTTCAAAAAAAAATGGATTCCTTTGTAATCCTATGTATTTTATTTGTACAATTTAAAATATTATTCTCAGCTTGAGGCCACAGACTTCACTAGACTGCTAAAGGGATCCATGAGCCAAAAGAAAGGTTAAAAGACCCTCCATCTTAATATAATGATAACTTCTTCAAAGGTCATTTTCAATATAATTATTAGTCAGCCAATTATCAGTTTTTCATAAACATTTATTGAGCACCTACTATGGGCCAGGCACTGTCTAAAGTGCTAGGGATATAAAGAAAGGCAAAAGACAGCCCCTGCCCTCAAGGAGCTTACAATCTAATGTGAGAGAGAATATGTAAAAAGAAAATGGAAATGGAAAGGGAAGGGAGATAGAGGAGAATAAGGAGGAAAAAGTTGAGATGCTATTCCGAGGTGTGATCTCCTCAGTAATTATTAGTACCTGAACTTGTCAGGCTTCCCACCTAGAGATAGATATCAGCTACTTTCCGTGGACACTAAATATATGACAACTTCAAGCTAATTATAAGAAACTGACTATTTTAAGCCTTGTCCACATACCTGGATAACAAGCACCTGAGTGAGTACTGAAATTCTTAAATGTAAGCCAGGACCAACTTACTCCCGCACCCCCCCCCAATAAAAAGTTTAGAGTTCAGAAAATATTGTCTACAGGCTCTGCCATGTATACCTTTGACCAATCAGTACCCCTGGGACGTCAGTCTTGTTATAAGCAAGAACAATCCAGCCTTTAGTTGCATCGCTGGGAGGGATTCTCTTGTTACTCTCACATGGCTGCCAGGGCTTATTTCAATGTATCAAAAGCTGCCACAGGACCAGGATCTCCACATCCTCATGTGGAAGCCTTTGAATCAGCTCTGGTAATTTTTGTTTTCTCCATACTCATCATCCAGCCAAATGTATCATATTCTTCAATAAACTCTTCTGGAATATCATGGGTTGTTCATTAGATTTTGCTTTCATCTTTTAGTGGTGTGATGGTTATATTTCTCACAAAACTGTCCATTTAGAGAGCATTTACTGCTCATTACTGAGGAATGGAACAGAAATTGATCAACTTCTCAACTCTTAGAATTACTGTCTTGAACTTAGGATACAGGTAGCATGCTCTCCCTATATCAACCCATCATTTTGAACTGTCTCACATTTGTCTTGGCATCCCTGGTGCCTATATAGCTTAATAAATGCTTAAATTTTCCACATAGTACCCATTCAATGTGCCTCAAAACTTTCCAGCATGCCCCAGAGACAGAGGGTTACAAAAAGTCCCAATGAATTCACCCTACTCTAAGGACATAATTTTGCCCAATTAGTCATCTCTCCTCTACCTAATACCAATCTTAATACCACATCAACCTCCTATTTTTAATAACAGGAAGGGAAGTCATGGAAGGAAGGGAATGGGCTTGAGAAGACGCATAGAATTGTAGATCCATAAGCTAGAAGAGATTTTAAAGGTCATTTCATCCAACCCATGCAACTGAATGTCTTTCCAGTCCCAGACCATCACTCTGGCCACACACCAGAGCTCTATCAAACCAGAACACACACACACACACCCATAACAGGTTTTACCATTTTCTTCTGCATTGTTTTAATTTCAGCTTGATTCATAGATTCAGAAATCACCTAATCCAACTCCCTCATTTTACAGATAAGGAAACTGAAGCCTCAAGAGGTTAAATGTGACTTGTCCAAGGTCACACAGGTAGCAAGCTATGGAGATGAGACTTGAACCATTGTCCTCCAAGTTCCACATTCAATGCTCATTCCCTGTGGAAACAAGGTAAGGTACATGTGTAAGAGATCATCTCAATTCACCATTAGGCTTAGCAAATGCTTTCTCAGGGGATCAGAAGAATGTTAATGTGACATGTAATTATGGAATGAAAAAGAATTAGGCTGTTGTCAAACAGTAGTGGTCCATCTTGTTTCTAAACCATTTTCAGCAGCCTAAGTATTAGGGCGCAGAATGCTGCTCTCCATACCATTTCCCTTCTGTCTGCTTTCTGTTTGTTTGTCTTAATGACTTAAAGAGGGGAAAGAGTTTATGACCATTTCAAAAAGGTTCTGTATGGGATCATTTACAAGCAGAAGCACTCACTCACAGAGAAAACCCTCTCCCAGTGGGAAAGTTAAGTGGGTTTGTTTTGGTTTTTAACTGCTCAGTTTTCATCCATTTGCTTGCAAGACAAAAAATCATTCTCATCAGGCAATAATGTTATTTCAAGTCCAAGACAAAGTGGGGATTCTGTCATTGAGAGACCAGGCATTGACTCTACATCAGAACTAAAATTGTAGGCCTTGTCTTCATCAGATGTCTCATGATCATCACTTCATACAAGCAGAAACTAAGGAGGGGGAATGGAGGTACTGCCCTGTAGCCCGGTCACTCTGCCTGAACCAGGATGAGGAAAAAGAGGATATTTTCCTGCTCAAACTAGAAGCGGAGGACCAGAGGTACCGCCTGGCAGAGCAGATTGAATATTAGGT
Organism: Vombatus ursinus; assembly: GCF_900497805.2. Taxonomy (NCBI): domain Eukaryota; kingdom Metazoa; phylum Chordata; class Mammalia; order Diprotodontia; family Vombatidae; genus Vombatus; species Vombatus ursinus. Next base: position 2,248,594 of record NW_020945237.1, on the reverse strand, counting down.
TTGGGGTCAGAAAGCCTTTATTTCAGTCCCATTTTTGTACCTTTTGAGCAATGCAACCTTCATCTTTCTGAGTCTCAATTTCCTCATCTATAAAATGGTGACAGTATGACTTGCTCTACCTATTTCTTAGGATTAACATAAGGAAAATACTTTGTAAATAAACAGATGCCACAGAAATGTGACCTGTTATTACTTTACTTACACTAAAATCCTTCTCAGATGCCTTGTACTATGGGGATGACTCTTACCCGTGATTAAAGACTATGCCAATAGAAGACAAACTCTATAAGTCTTTCCTGCTAGAAAGGCTTTAGAGAAGGGTCTGGTGACAGTCTATATGTCTGACTGTTTTCTGAGGACTGACCTGCCGGTTTCAGAGAGGTTCCATTCACCAGATTGGCTCCAGGGTAATTCATTTCTTGGTCAAAGAAACTCTCTTTTGAAGATTGTCCACTAAGCCATAGAGTGGCCTTAGTCTGTCAGTAGAAGTACTACAGGTCTGTGGAAAGAGTACTGAAAACCAGGAAAGGACCTGGTTTCGAATCTGAGCTCTGCCTCTTGTATATTATGGGATCACTGATTTTAAAATGGAAGGAACCTTAGGAAACATCAAATTCAAATTCTCTCATTTTACAGATGGAAAAACTGAGGCACAGTAAAATTCAAGTGACTTACCCAGGGTCATACAGCTAATAAACATCCACTGCAGGATTCATACTCAGGTTTTCCTGACTTCTAGTTCAGCACTCTTCCCACTATTGCCATCTCCCTGTGTGACCTAGAGCAAGTGACTTAACCTCTCTGGGCCTTCATATCTTCATTTTGGAAAATAAGCAGGTTAGACTAGGTGACCTTTAAGGTCGCTTCCAGCTCTAAATCTAGAAACTTAGAACTACAAAGAATATGTGTGGGATAGTGAGTAGATGGGGAGTTAAAGTCAAAGTTAGGGATACCTGGGTTTGAATCCCACATTACACACTAGATATTTAAATGACTAGAGAAGTCATTTAAACCCCCTGAGCCTCAGTTTCCTCATCTGTAAAATGGGAATGATAATAAGCAGTGTGGCAAAATGGAGAGAGAACTGGCTTCCAAATCTAGGATTTTCCAAATCGAGATTTTTTTTTCCAGAGTCCTGCTTCTGACACATAATGTCTGGGTGACCATGGACATGATACTGTACCTCCCAGTACCCCAGGAAATCTACTAAGATTTAAATGCTTGTCAACTGTTGTTAATTTACTACCCAGTTTCTGCTCTGTATTGGTGGAATGTATTTTTCTCCCCCTAGAACTCTATACTGATGAAATTTCAGGTCTGGACCAAAAGTAAAACCAAACAAAAATAAAAATACCTGTCTCACAAAGTTGTTATTAAAATTATTTGAGATAATGCATACAAGTCACTTTGTAAACCTTAAAATGCTATATCAATTGGAACTCATTATTATTACCCACACCAATGAAATTTGAATTCTTGAAGAATTCAAGTATTATCTCCTTGATACTTTGAGTATTCTGTGACTTTGTAGCTCTGGGTTCCCCTTTCAGAACTACAAACTTCGATCTCTCTGCTTTATTTTGTACAAAGCTAGCCCCTATTTTACCATAAATTTTTCATAAAGAAAATAAAAACAAAAATAATCATCATAATCATTATTGTTATTTCTATCATATCCTGTACTCCCTTCCTTGGTGGCCTTCAATTATGTTGCTTAAAATCTTCCTTGTTATTGTTTGCTCAAAGTCTTCCTTGTTAATTGTTGTGCAGTCATTCCAGTCACGTCTGACTCTCTGTGACCCCATTTGGTGTTTTCTTGACAAAGATACTGGAGTGGTTTGCCATTTCCTTCTCCAGCTCATTTTACAAATGAGGAACCAAGGCAAATAGGGTTAAGTGACTTGCCCAGGGTCACACAGCTAGTAAGTATCCAGAGCCGAATTTGAACTCAGGTCCTCCTAACTCCAGGGCTCCCCCTAACTGCAGCTGCCCAACCTAATGGGAGTCACAATAGCTGACAGTCTCATGACTTGAAATCCTTTCTTCTTGTGACTCCAGTCTCTATGTCTGCTCTAGGAGCTAGACCCCCTCTGTAGTACTGATTACCAGGCTGAGGCAACAGCTTCCACAGTCTACAGCAGTTCTGATCTGCCTCATAGAAGGCTAGAAGTCTGAATCAAAAGGCAAATGCCCTGCCCACTGTGATCATAATGCACCAGAAGTCCCCATCTCAAAGGTAGTGGAAGCAAGAAGAGCAAAAAAAAAATTATTAAAAAGTATTATAGAATATAGATCACATTTCTTCCTGGCTTCAAGAATGCTGGGATGGTACAGCTTCTCTGCCCTCTCTGTGTTCTAAGGAAAGTGTGAGGTACCTCCTGATGTCTCACAGATTGTGCTTTGTCTATATCCCTCTGTGGAAACTCAGAGCACTTGAGACTGTGCAAAGATAATATGGCAACGCAGAAACACTGGCTACAATTATTATTGTTATTCTCCATGGTTTCCTTTTTCTTTTTAGTGGAGAGTTGTTGTGACCCATTGTTTCACATATCGACTTCAAAGATGTTTGAAGTAGCATCTTCCAAATCAGCGGTTTCCATAATTTCACATTCCAGGAAAGCCTGAGGTCACTAGAGGTTCTCCAAAAAGTAAACGAGTAGCTGAGAACGTTTGCCTGTGTATGCTATCATTCCTTTTTGCTCTGTTTTTTAACCAAACTTTTCTGTGCTGACAGACAACCTGACCATCTCATTAAATATGAGTATCATTACAGGTTTCTCTAATGTAATCTTGTTTTTTGACAAAATACACCTTTCAACAGCTATAACATGGGTGAGATCAACTGGAGTCCTGGGGAGTGAGACAAAATTTTGGAAGAGATTTGTAGTTCTCAAAAGACTAAAAACCCCTGATCTGGCCTTTCAATTAACACGGGTTGGGAAGGAATACACAGATGGTCACAGTTTTGCAAACCCAGCATCCTTCTACTCAGCGCTTTCTGAACCTACTTCCAGCCTTGGTAATTTTAGAATGCAAACAATTTATGTCAATTGTCTTGGGTGGCAACAAATTATGACTTTACTCAGCAAGGAAACATTTCCCGTTGCTATCTCTTGAAGGCTGCCTGCAGCATGTTAACTATCTCCAGTGAACATCGCTCAGGCTGAAAGGTGACCATTGGAATGTGCTAGGTGAGATTAGAATGCGTTTTCTTTTCATAAACCCTCATCTCTGCAGCTGCAGGTTTTGTCATTTATGATGTTTTCTTCAAAAGCGGTTTTGTCTTATCTGATGTGGAAACTCTTCCACCGGGCTTTGAACACCAAAGCAGAAGGAAAAGAAATCAGTTAGAAATGTGTTCATGTCTCTCGCTATGCTTGACATTTCTCCACTGATAAGGTACCGTGAAATATTGACTTTTTTGGTTAAGTTCAGATTAACCATCTAGTCCACCAGCACTGGTTGATAATTATTTCATCTCAGCCCCTGTCCCCCAACACACACACACACACACACACACACACACACACACACACACACACTTTGGTGGGATAAAAAAAAACAGGAAAGGACTAAAAAAAAGAAAAGTCATTAGCTTAGGTAATATAATCATTTACCTAAACATCTCTTTCTCTTGGGTTGTAATAAAACTGTCACTGACTGATTGGCAGAGATGGAATTTTTGCTGATTGTTGTTGAGGTGGGCTTTTTTTTAATTTAAATAATTCTTTTTAGTCATGTTGGTCATTCTGATCTGACTCTGAGTTCTTCCTGAGGGAAATGACAGCTCAAATATCATTATAAATATATAAACCAGATGCCTATCTGCCTCTTCAATTCTATATAAACTAAATGGATATCACAGCCTTCACAAAACCTATTGACCTGTTTGCAGGGTTCTGCCGGGGCCAATCCAAATCTAATTTGGTGACTTTGCCTACCACAAGGTGGGCTAGCAAAGAGCCCTAAACTCGAGTGCAGAAGAAACCTGGATTTGCATCCTGATTCCAACACGTACTAGGTAGCAAAGTCACTTTACCTGAGTCTCATTTTCTTCTTCTATGAAAAAGACATAAGAATAATACCAAATACCACAATAGTAATACCATAAAACATAAGAGTAATACCAAAGAGCTGCTATGAAGTTCTAATGAAAAAGCATATGTAACATATTTTGAAGGTCTTAAAGAAGTTTATAAATAGCAGTTATTGCTCAGGATACAAATATGCATAAAACATAGTCCTTGCTTTCAAGAAAACAGACATTCTACCTGATGAGAATCACAAAAGCACAGAAATTCAGATTTGGAAGGAAAGTCACTAGCCTTCTAGTCCAATACAGACCTGAGCGAGAATCCCCCCAACTATATACCCAACAAATGGCCATCCAGTCTTTACCAGAGGGCCTCAGTGAGGCAGAACCTGCTACTTCCCAAAGAAGCACAGTCCACTTTTTAATAGCTTCCATTCTTAGGAGGTTTTTCCCAAGACCTAAAATTCCTCCTTTACCTCTTCCACCATGATTCCTGGTTCTGCTCTGTGAAAGAAGGAATACGTACAATGAACATTAAATGCCAATCCCCTCTAAAAATTCAAGAGGTATCAAGAGGCACTAAATTAACTATTAGAATAGATACAGACAATAAGTACAACAAAATTGTAGTTGGATAAAGCAGTCAAAGATGCCTTCATGTAAGAGGAAGAGGCAATTGAATTGGTCTTTGAAGAATAATTAGAATTTGGATAGCCAGAGGAGAGGAAGGCAGTACACTTCAAGTCACCTGCAAAACAGGACACCCCAAATGTAATATTTTGTCTCACATTTTGCTGTTTGTCACATAGAGTTAAGATACTTCATAGAGACAGAATTATATTTCAGAATGCTGATAACTGATTGAATATTTTTTCATTTTCTTTTTTTGTTTTGTTTTGTTTGTTTGCTTGCTAGGCAATGGGGTTAAGTGAGCCACCCAGGGTCACACAGCTAGTAAGTGTCAAGTGTCTGAGGTCAGATTTGAACTAGAGTCCTCCTGATTCCAGGGCCAGTGCTCTATCCACTGCGCCACCTAGCTGCCCCATTTTTCATTTTCAATAGAAAAGTCAGTAAAACAGGTGTGTACTGCAGCCAGCTCATACTGGCTCATGTGATCCAATTTTAAAATTTTCAGTGTAAGCATTTACGTCTCAAAAATCAGCAAACTCTACAAACCAAAGTGTCATTTATTGTTTTGCTGATTGTTTAGACTTAAGAAAATTCTGCATAAAATGTTAATAATGCAAATCAAACTGAAAAGCATATCATGCACACATTTTTTCGAGCCTGCAAGCCACTTCACCCTGTCTGCCTCAGTTTTCTCATCTGGAAAATGAACTGAAGAAGGAGATGGCAAATCATTCCGTATCTTTGCTAAGAAAACTCCAACTGGGGTCATGACCACTTGGATATGACTGAAAAACAACTGAACAACAAAAAATTGTTAAATATTTAGTAGCACATTTCCAAACATATACATCTGTTGCAGCTAGGGCACCTAAATATGGCCTCCTTCTTGGTTCCAATCAGGTCTATGGTACTGTTGAAGTAAGCTTCTATTTAAAATTCATAGCACACAATGCCCAACTAAGTATCTTTTACCTGCTCCAACCAGATAACCATGAATTCAAAGCAAAGACATTCAATGGATCAAAATAAACAAGCTAACACAGAGAATTGAACCAGGTATTAAAAAAAAAAAAAAACACACACCCTTGGCACCTGGCCAAATTAACTGTTCCTTCCACATATATCCCCCACAGAGCTTGCTCATTTAGGGTCACCAGTGCAGAGGGAGAGGACCATGGAAATTGCCTAAGGATGTTTACTACATAGGTTTAGGGTATGCTGGGATTAAGATCACGGAAACCCTAGACACATCCTAAGAGCACTAACTTCTTGGCACAGAAGCCAGGAAGAATGCCAGAGCCCAGGGTACAGCTGCCATTTTTGTCCTTCTCTGTGACTAACCATCACACTTGTCCAACCCCACAACTCTGCTCAAACAAGTCTTCGTGCCTGGCCCCTTATATCATTGTTTGTTGCATTGATACTGCAGCTGAAACCCGAAACAAATGTTTATTTTATATACAATCTCTAAGCCGCATTCCCTTCTTGTGCTAATTTTCAGTTGTATGAAAATCTAACAGCCAGTAATACATTCTTCAATCCTGTCAGTCTGGTTGTCAGACATTCACTACAAAGGCTGTTCTGAACACCCTGGTAGAATGACCCTGCTAAGAAAAGAGATGCATTAGCATGAATGCTTTTGATAGTCTGAATTATGGGTATGAAAAATGAACTTTGATCCACCAACAAATGGGTAAGGTGACAGTATGGGTTAATGCATTAGCCCTTCACCCTCAGAGACCTGGGCTCAAATCTTCCAGAGAGCGAGAATAAAAAAGATTCTGAGGGCTTTTGTCACCTTCCCAGTGACTATGTCATCCACCTGTCAAACGAATGCATACACTGGAATGGGAGCGTCAGTTTTTGAACATCAAAAGGCTAGATTTCACTAACAAGTTAGAATGTTGCCGCATTTAAAGATTTGAGAGGGAAATATGTTCAGATCTAATAGTGAGGCAAACATCACAGGGTTGAAGCTACAGTCAACTTCACCTAATCCCCTCAGCTCTGAAGGGCTTTCCAACCTTATGCAAGGGTCCAATTCTAAATGGAAGAGTCAAGGGAGAATATCACTGGTGACAGTGAACCAAGGAAATGTGACTGTTTCTGGTCATCCCTATGCTTTTGGACTCTATAAACTGGGCCCAGGTCAGGTGTAAGACTCTGGTTCAGTCAGAAGACTGACTAATAGAACATACTTTGGTTCCAAGATTACCCAGTCACCCTAGGACCCCAAGGAGCCAAATGCTGGCATCCCAAGATCTATTCTCAAATGAATAGACCATCTAGAACCTCCATGATCTGGACCCAAAATAGACTTTCTTCTGGAAATGTGGGCAAATGACTTCACCAACACCTAACAGGGTTTTTATGAGGATCAAATGAGATAATGTATATAAAATGCTTTACAAACCTTATTGTGCTATATAAATGCTAGATATTATTTAAAAAAAACTAGGAGGCAGAAAATAGACTGGTTGTTCTGATATGTTTTGTTAAATAGAATTAATGATCATTTTATTAATATTTCATGGATAGCAGCCTTTTTACACATTATTACAACACTCTCTCTATGGGCCAGTAAAACTAGCCTCTTTAATATTGTTCATATATGAAACTGCATCTCCCATTTCCATACATCATTCCTAGAAAGGACTCCTTCCCCACCTCTACCGCCTAGAAATCCTACAAGGCTCAAGATTCAGCTCAAGCACCACCTTCAACTACAATGCTTTTCATATCCCCACCAAAAACAAAACAAAACAAAACAAAACACCTTATATCAGTACATAACTGGTATAGGTCAATATAAGTACATAGGCTCATAGGCTTCAGAGACCCTCTGGTCCAATCCACTCATGTTATCTCCCCTGATAGAATTTAAGTTCCTTGAGGGCAGGGACTGTTCCATTGTATTCCTTTGTATTCCCAATACCATGTACAATGCCTAACACATAGTAGGCACTAAATAAATACTTAAGGACTGATAGACTGATTAGACTCTTTATCAAGCAATTTTTTAAAGGAAAGGTTGAATCAGGTAAGAGAATTTTCAGAGGCTTAGCTTGACCTGTAAACATTCACCTTGTCTGATTCACAAACTGCTAGAAGGGAAGTCTGAGGAGAAAGAGGCTAAAAGGAAAGTAATAGTAACCACAACCATGTGAGATAAAAAGTCTCTTATGAAACTTTGAAGATCAAGATGGTAAACGTGTAACAGAAATATCATGGCCACTGTGTACCCATGACAGTATATAAAGGTGAAATACTAATCAGCTAGAAGGGCAGCTAGGTGGCGCCATAGTGCATAAAGTGCTGGGCCTGGAGTAGGGAAGACTCATCCTGTCTTGGAATCTGGCCTCAGACACTTACTAGCTGTGTGACCCTGGACAAGTCACTCAACCTGTTTGCCTCAGTTTCCTCATCTGTTAAATGAGCTGGAGAAGGAAATGGCAAATCACTCCAGTATCATTGCCAAGAAAACCCCAAATAGGGTCGTGAAGAGTCAGACACAACTGAACAACAACAACACACAAAAAAAAACCCTTTTAGAATGTAAGCTCTCTAAGGGCAGTGCCTATCTCGTTTTTTGTTTTGTTTTGTTTTATCTTTGTATCCCTGGGGTCTAGCACAGTTCCTGGCACAGAGTAGACAGAGAGATGACTTAATGGATATGATTTACACATGGTATTCTTTAGTTATCAAACAGCTAGCTATAATTTAGGCACACTGCATCCTTCTCCCAAGGTGTTGGGATGATTGTGGTTTCCATGTGGCTATTAGTTACCTAGATAGAGTGGGAAAATGACATTCACCTGAATATGGACGCCAGATCAGCTATCTGATTCATTTCCTGTGTTATTTACCTTGTGGCACGTCTTTATTAAATGTTTTATTATAGTTTGTTCCCAGGGTATCTAGCAGTAGAGTAACCACTGGGTGGGGGCTCATGGTTTAAATAAGAATCCTGAACCTGGGAAGTAAATATGATCCCAGAATTATAAAGATCCCAAGTTACATAGGAAAACATGGAGAGAGACAGAGACAGAAATTGAGAGAAAGAGAGAGAGAGAGAGAGAGAGAGATTAGACAATAAAAAAGAAAAATCTGAGCATCTAGAAGTGAGGTGGGTCAGTGGGCAATGATTTCAAGATGCTTTGGTGAATTTAAACTTCTGAAGTTAATAAAGGCAAAAGCAAACCATATTCAAAAGCCACAAATCAGTCACATAATGAGTGATAATGTGAAAGATGCCAACTCATTTCAGAAGTGGCCAAATGAACAGAACAAAGTGCCATCAATACCTTTGGGGGAGCTGAAATACTGACTTTCGTGTATTCACAGACAGATTCATGGAGCTTGCTTTTAAGCAAATTATATGTTTTGCTTTTGAAATTTTTTCCTTACGTTTGGGTTAACAATGCTACAATTCTCTTCTAAGCTAAAGGAATGAATCCTGCATTTGGAATCCAGTTCCCCGATCATTTAATAATTAAGGGCAATCTAAAAATCCCAAAGCTTTTGAAGACTGAAAAGTTAATGTTTTTTTCCCTCCCTAACCTAAAGCCACTAGCATCAGTAGGGAGGAGAGAGAAGAATCACCATTCTTACTAGCGTAGTATGATTAGGGCCCAGAGAGAAATCGCATCTTGAGCCACCATTTCAAAGTAAAAACTCTCTTCCACAAGCATCAGGCTCATTTATCTTCAAATATCAAACCAAACGCAGCTGCTGGGGGAGGACTTTTAAACCAACGTTGACATCAATTTACTCAAATATATCAGAAGTATCGATTTTCTGCAAAATATTTTTACTCTCCTCATTTTCCTCCACCCATCTATGTCTGTAATTATAGAGTTACTCTAACTGGTATCATACTAGGTGCCGATCAGATTTCAATGGTAGCTAAACCTCTCCCAAAGAAGTAGATGTCCATTCCAAGTCTAGAGGAGTAAAAATACACTCTACAGGGTGGCCTCTTTCAAACAAAGACATCAAAGACAGCATTTTTCTAAAAGAACTGTACTAATAAAGAATAAGATATATGTATCCCTCATAGAAAGTTAGATGGAGAGACTAAAGCAAAGACCAAATTGAAGTCAGTAATGTGGTATCTGCAGTTACTGTTCAGTATATGGGGCACCATCTCTCATGTAGGCTCCTTGAAAAGTTGCCCCAGTGTATAAGTTTCACCCACCCATAACCATAGCCTATGAGCCCCAACTAGTGAATATATTTATACCAGCCAACCAGAGAACACATTCATTCAGAGAGGAAGATACCTAATCCAACAGAATAACAAAGTGATAAGATCCATAGCATGGAGTCAAGATGGCAGAGTAGAGGGTAGCAACACAGCCATACTCTCCCAATATTCCCCTCTAAACAACCTTAAAATAACGGCTTAAATTGAATTCTCAAGCAGTAGAACCAACAAAAGGTCAGGGTGAAACACTTTTTCAAGCCAAAACAACTTAGGAGATCAACAGGAGAGGTCAGGGAGCAGAAGCAATGGCCCAGAGCACATTGGACCTTGTGTTGGCCTTGGAGGTGGCTGCAACAGCAGCGTTCTGGGAGTTCTCAGCCTAGAGACAGTAAAGGAACTGGACAACTGGCCAGAAAGAGATCACAAGGGCTGAGCTTGAGCTGACACACTGGGTTCAGAACTGGGTGCTTTTAAGTAACTCTGTTGCCTATATGCAGTTCTGAGTCATAGTTCCAGCCCCGCTATTTGCTCAGTGCTCCACCTAGTTTTGTACATTTCCTTATACATAGCAGATGATGGACTATTACTGCTTAACATTTACCTCTACTTTTCCGTAGAGATGAGGATAGGAACAGGCCTCGTGATTTCAATGATATAGTTAACTCTCAGGTGAGGAAACTCCACTACCACTGCAGGGCAATATTTCCATTGTAATTTATATTCTCCATATTTATAGAGAGATGCCTAGAACACTAAGGGGTTAAGTGACTTGCCCAAGGTCGCACAGTCCACTGGCCTTAGAACTAGGAAGACTTTTCCATGACTGATTTTTTTTTAAGTCAAATAACAATGAGCCAAGTTTCTAAAACCGAGTTTTAGATAGGTGGAGCCAAGATGGCAGAATAAAAGCAGTGACTTGCTTGAGCTCTCCCCTAAACCCTTCCAAATACCTGTAAAAAATGACTCTAAACAAATTCTAGAGCAGCAGAACCTACAAAAAGACAGACTGAAACAAATTTACAGCCCAAGACAACCTGGATGGTTGATGAAAAAGGTCTATTGCACTGGGCTGGGAGAGGAGCACAGTTCAGCATGAGCCCCACAGGCAAAGACTGGGCCAGAGGAAGCCCAGAACAGGCCTCAGGGAACTGAATCACAGGAAACTATGGCAGGTTCCAGACTTCTCAAACCACAAATGCCAAAGACAACACTGCCCTGGGGCAGTGGCAATGGTGGCGGCTACTTCTAGAGCTCTCGGCCCACAAATGGTGGTGGGATTGAGTGGATGATCAGAGGGGGATTGCAGGGATCACTTTGCTGGTGCTGAGGCAGGATTCTCTTGTTTTGCCTGTACTTGGATCAGGGTTGCAGTTCTGGGTGGCGGTTCTGGGGTGAGGAGGAGGGCTGGTGTGGTGAACCTTGTGGCGGCTATGGAGAGGGAATCCTCCTCACAGTTCCAAGGCAGAAAAGAGTGTTTGTGGTCACTCACAGACCAGAGCACAGGCCAGGAGAGGAGTAAACATACCACCTTGAAAGAACTAAAAGTTTACAGGTCCCTAAAAGTGTCTCTGAAAACAACTGCGCAAAACACCTGAAGCTTGAGATAATATGCCATCCACACTGGAAGCAGAGCCCTACCTTGTTAACAGAGAGTTAAAAAGTTAAGTAATTGGCTGGGATCGTGAGCAAACTGCACAAAGAAAGTCAGACCATAGAATCTTACTTTGGTGACAAAGAAGACCGAAACATATAATCAGAAGACAATAAAGCCAAAGCTCCTACATCCAAAGCCTCCAAGAAAAATATGACTTGGTCTCAAGCCATGGAAGAGCTCAAAAAGGATTTTGAAAAGCAAGTAAGAGAAGTAGAGGAAAAATTGGGGAAAGAAATGAGAGTGGCGCAAGAAAATCATGAAAAGTGGGTCACCAGCTTGCTAAAGGAGACCCAAAAAAATACTGAAGAAAATAACACCTTAAAAACTAGACTAACCCAAATGGCAAAAGAGGTCCAAAAAGTCAATGAGGAGAAGAATGCCTTAAAAAGCAGAATTGGCCAAATGGAAAAGGAAGTCCAAATGGTCACTGAAGAAAATAATTCCTTAAAAATTAGAATGGAGCAAATGGAAGCTAATGACTCTTTGAGAAACCAAGTTATACCAAAAGAATGAAAAAATAGAAGACAATGTGAAATATCTCATTGGAAAAAAAACTGACCTAGAAAATAGATCCAGAAGAGATAATTCAAAAATTATTGGACTAGCTGAAAGCCATGATCAAAAAAATAGCCTAGACATCATCTTTCAAGGAATTATCAAGGGAAACTGCCCTGATGTTCTAGAACCAGAGGGTAAAATACAAATTGATAGAATCCACTGATCACCTTCTGAAAGAAATCCCGAAAGGAAAACTCCTAGGAATATTGTAGCCAAATTCCAGAGTTCCCAAGTCAAGGAGGAAATATTGCAAGAAGCCAGAAAGAAACAATTCAAGTATTGTGGAAACACAATCAGGATAACACAAGATTTAGCAGCTTTTACATTAAGGGACCAAAGGGCTTGGAATATAATATTCCAGAGGGCAAAGGAGCTAGGATTAAAACCAAGAATCACTTACCCAGCAAAACTGAATATAATCCTTCAGGGGGGAAAATGGATATTCAGTGAAATAGAGGACTTTTAAGCATTCGTGATGAAAAGACCAGAGCTGAATAGAAAATTTGACTTTCAAATATAAGACTCAAGAGAAGCATGAAAAGGTAAACAGGAAAAAGAAATCATATGGGACTTATTAAAGTTGAACTGTTTACATTCCTACATGGAAAGATGATATTTGTAATTCATAAGACCTTTCTCAGTACTAAGGTAGTTGGAGGGAATATATATACATACACACACAGAGAGCACAGGGTGAGTTGTTACAATGAAGGGATGATATCTGGAGAATAAAATTAAGGGGTAAGAAGGTTATACTGGGAGAAGGAGAAAGAGAGAGATAGAATGGGGTAAATTATCTCACATAAAAGAGACAAGAAAAAGCTTTATCAGTGGAGGGGAAAAGAGGTGAGGTGAGAGAGAATGAGTGCACCTTATTCTCATCAGATTTGGCTTAAGGAGGAATAACATACACACCCAATTGGGTATGGAAATCTATCTTACCCTACAGGAAAATAAAGGGGAGAGGATAATAGAGGGGAGGATGATAGAAGGGAGAGTAGATTGGGGGAGGGTGTAATCAGAAGCAAATACTTTTGAGGAGGGGCAGGGTCAAAGAAGAGAATAGAATAAATGGGGGGGCAGGATAGATGGAGGGAAATATAGTTAGTCTTTCACAACATGACTGTTATGGAAGTGTTTTGCATGACCATACATGTATAACCTATATCAAATTGTTTGCCTTCTCAGGGAGAGTGGGGTGGGGGGAGAAAGGGAGAGAATTTGGAATTCAAAGTTTTAAAAATGAATGTTAAAAATTATTTTTACATGCACCTGGGAAATAAGATATACAGGCAAAGGGGTATAGAAATCTATCCTGCCCTACAGGAAAATAGAAGGAAAAGGGGACAAGAGAAGAGGGGGGCAATAGAAGGGAGGGCAGATTGGGGGAAGGAGTATTTAGAATGCATGTCATCTTGGGGTGGGGGGAGGGGAGAGATGGTGAGAAAATTTAGAACTCAAAATCTTGTGAAAGTAAATGTTGAAAACTAAAAATAAATAAATTTAAATTTTAAAAAAAAACTGAGCTTTGAAGCATAGTAAGGCAGCTAACAGGAATTTGCCAGCACAGAATCTTCTAGTGTTGGTGTTGCAACCATAGCTTGTTCCAAAAATGGGGGGGAGGGCAAGGGTTAAAAGCTGGAGGAGAGAATGTTTCTTAACCTGCAGGAAGTCTACAGTGCCGATACCAACAAGTAGAATCATAGGATCATGACCCAAGAAAGAATGTCAGAGGCCATCTACTCCAACCCCTTGATTTTCAAAGGAGAAAACTGGAGCCCAGAGGAGTTTAATCACTTGCTCAAAATCAAATAATGAGGAGATGGAATAATGATCCCTAATCTCCACTCTTCTGATCCCCAGATAAATTCCTCAACACTAATTTCTTCTATGCAGCATTTCATCCCTTTATGATTCACCAAATTTAACAAATTCAAGAAATGCTTTATTAAGGTAGGTTGAAGAGAGACTACTGAGGACCTTTAAGATGAGCCTGAGGAGTTTGCCCTTGATTTTATAGGTGATTGAGAATTTTTAGAAGGAGGAGTTGCACAAAGAGAGTGGTCACATAAGGAAAAATCAATCAGCGGAGAGTGGAATTGAGTGGAATACAGGGAAGCTGAAGTCAAGAAGACCCTGGAGCTGAGATTCTTAACCTGAGGTCAATAAACCCTTTCGTAGGACAGATGTCAAGGGATCTGTGGAATTAAATGAGAAAAAAAGATACGTATTTATTTTCACTAATCTCTAACTGAAATTTAGCATATCCTTCTATTATGAATGTAACAAACCACATTAGTATTCAGCTTCACCAGACTGCCAAAGGGGTCTGTGACACACCTGCTCTACAGGCAGGGAGACCAGTTAATAAATTCTTTAAATAATCCAGTCATGAGATAATAAGGGTCTGACTTCAGATGGTGGCAACAGGAATAGAAAGGAAGCCCCAGAAAAATATTTATAATCTTAAGACAGGACACGTTGGCATGTCAGGCGAATATGTTATCACCTAAAATCAGAGTTGTCAATAGAGGGTTAAGCAGTGTTTCTCAAGTCATGGATACATGCAATGAATGGAAAACATTAAATAATTCTCTTTTTTTTCTTACTACAATTTATATTTAAACAGATCCATCATTACCAACTTTTTACATAAGCTTTCATGATCAAGATGGTGCTAGTAAAAAAAAAAGGTAACCGAAACACAGCCAACTTTAAATATTTCAAACCAACCGGCAATAAAAAAAGAAGTAGGTTTTTTTGTTTTCTTTTTATGGGTATCTTATGTGTATCCATGATTGAGAAGCAAGCTCAGAAAAGTGAATAAGAAAAACAAAAACCTGGGTAGTATCATTGGGCAAAAACAATAAAGTTTAGGTAATTGTTGTAGTGTTTCTGGTCTCCAAAGGATACGTACATACATTTTGTTAAAATTACAGAATTAGAAAAGCCCTCAAGAGATTATCCAGTCCAGATCCTGCTTTTAGGCAAATGTTCACTTGGTCTAAAGTTCCATCTGGGATAGATAATTGATTATATTCTTGAAAGCCTCCAGAAACGAAGACACTATAACCCTCCCTAGAGGTCCATTCCAATGGTATTAGGTAAGTCTGTGATGAAATTCATCACACACTTGATTACCAGTTAGAGCTTTGGTTTTTTGGAGGAGAGAAAGTCAGGACCTATGATTTCATTGGTTTGGGGAAACTCCCAACATGGAAACTTCCTCCACTGATGTAGATCAGCAACTCCTTCATAATTTACAGTTTTAAAGAGCTGCCTGGGGCCCTGAGAGGCTAAGATTTTCCAATGGTCATACAGTTATTATGTGTCAAAGGTAAAACTTGAACTCCAAAGCTGACCTTCTATCCACCATACCATCTTGCCTCTCCACTATATAGATACCACATGGACTAGGAGGCAAAAAAGAAACACCTAATGCTATCACGACCTCTACCAACTCAATTCAACAAACATTTATTAAGCACCTATTTTACTCAGAGCACTGTACTAGCTTCCGGCGGGGTATACAAAATTTAGATAAAAAATGATCCCGGGGCAGCTAGGTGGTACAGTAGATAGAGCACCAGCCCTAGAGTCAGGAGGACCTGAGTTCAAATCTGGCCTCAGACACATAACACTTACTAGCTATGTGACTCTGGGCAAGTCATTTAACCCCAATTGCCTCACAAAAATAAGAAAAAAGAAAGAAATGGTAACTGCTCTCGCCAGGCTTCTAGTCTGGTAGTATGATATAACAAAAAAAAATACAAAATGATACATGATAAGGTCAAAAGAAGTAACTTTTCCTTTACCAAGTAGGCAGTAATGGAGGCCTCCTCCTTCTAGAGAAATGATGATTTTAGAACACTGATTAAAATGTGACAATTTATTATCTCATCACAGTGTCACTGCTGGATTCAAAACATTCAACCTTACATGCATGGAATGCTTAATATATGTTTGTAACTTGAACTGAATTAAAACACAAACACAAATAACCAATAGACTGCCTCAAGCTACTACCAAGTAGAGAGGAAATCAAATCCATTCATCAAATACTTATTAAGAACCTACTAAGGGCAAAGCCCTGTCCTAGATGCTGCAGACATAAAGATTAAATAAAACATGATCTCTGACTTCAAGGAGCTTACAATACAGCATTAAAAGCTATTACTTAGGAAAATCCTCCAAACCAAAGAGATTCTCATTGAGTGGCTTCAAATACATTTTTTGTTTTTGAATGCCAAGGCACTAGCTCAGTGCTTGGCACATGGTAGTTATTTAATACATGCTTTTTGAATTAAATCATATAAACACGCAAATTTCTATCTATCTATCTATCTATTGTGGGGTCAAGTTGTAAACTTCAGCAAAGATGCATTTAAATCCCCAAATTGTTCATCTCCTAGAACAAACCAAATGTCTAATCCTTACCCTCTGAATGAACAGATAATCAACATTTGAGCATTTAAGAATAGGACTGGCAAAAATCACCCCCCAAAGCATCAGTGTGGGATAGATGCCTTCTGGTGTTTCCTGGGAAGTTGTAACTCAGTTTTGCTGCTGCCAAATGGTAAGAGTCACCCTCCACGCAATGACAAAGCTCCATTTCAGTGTCATTATTGATGACTGAAAATTTGCCTCTTTTTAAGCGGCTATTAGGCTGTAATATCATAGCAAAATAAAAACCAGAACATAACTGTTAGACTTTATCATAATTATTTTTTAACCATGCCTGTGATTTCATCAGAGTAGTTCCTTACCAGTAACTTACTCTAGTAATACAGATGAGCACCTGCATCTTATAATCTTAGAAAGCTGGCAGGAGACTCTTTGGCAGTTATTCCAAAATGTCTTTCTAATTGCAAATTAAGAATTGAAATTTCTTCTGATGCATCTTTTTGCTTCCAAAAGCAGATTGTGATGAAAGCAATAGAAATTTTATACAATTTATTAAATAAGAGATCAGTCTTTTTAAAACTTTCTAAGTTTAGTTTGTTCTGGAAATGTAGTTCCCTGCAGTCTTGCCCTTTGAAAATCTTTGTACGCATTTGATTTTTTTTCCTTCTGAGCATTATTTGAATGCTCTATCAATACCAACACATGAATATCTATACTAACATTTGAATATTAACTTAAGATACATAAATGTACATATATACACACTATATGATGTTCAGTCATTTCAGTGGTGTCCAATTCTTTGTAACCTCATTTTGGGGTTTTCTTGCCAAAGATACTGAAGTGGTTTGCCATTTCCTTCTCCAGCTCATTTGACAGAGAAGAAACTGAGGCAAACAGGGTTAAGTGACTTGCCTAGGATCACACAGCTAGTAAGTGTCTAAGGGTGGATTTGAACTCAGGTCTTCCTGACTCCAGGCCTGGCACTCTATCCACTGTGCCATCTAACTGCTACATATACTAGAAGATAGATAGATAGATAGATAGATAGATAGATAGATAGATAGATAGA
>NW_020945237.1:2221558-2231024 GCF_900497805.2 Vombatus ursinus | reverse complement strand
AGATAGATAGATAGATAGATAGATAGATAGATAGATAGATAGATAGATAGATAGATAGATAGATATGTGATATAGATGTTTATATTTATATATGATATATGTGTTTAAATATATGTATCTTAATGCTGCTATTCAGAAAGGAATGCACATGTTACAGATTCTAGAACATGTCTTGCAAAAGTATGCATTCACACATCAAGTTAAGGTAATTGTTAAGCCATCTGGGAAAGCGCAAAGAGACCCGTAGGCTCTAGGTGACAGAAGCCCAGGTCACACTTTTTATATTCACAAAGCAAGTCAGATTCTCCAGTCCTTTTCATGGAAAGAAACTGAAGAGCACAGAAGTGCCACCAATACGCCATTATCATATGTCTTGCTGCTGACCCAGCCACTTCTAAGGGATTGAGACACTGACTAAATATGCCTAATGATAGGAGGACCACGTAACTGACTTATCTCACACTCCTAATAACATACAGCGCATAGTTTTGTCATCTTGTTCCCCTGACAAGCCAACACAGCTGAAAGTACAAGACGCTATGCTTGGGCCAGACACTAGATTCAGAGAAAGACTCAACACTCCCAGGCGTTGAGGTGTAACTAGACTATGGTTAATAGTTATGTTTCATTTCACTTATAACCACCAATCTCAAAGTGGCTGGCAAAAGCCCATGAGGGGCCCGAGGGGAAATTTCCTACCATGCTGCCCCGCCTGCTATTATTAGATTAATAATGCAGATGAACAGTCCCCCAAATTTTTAAAAGGAACAAATAAGTCCCTACCTTAGACTTTAGAGTTAGAAAATGAGAAACAAGGCAAGGTAAAAAGGAGGGTAGTCAGAGGGGAGAAATCTCATGACTCATCAAACACTCAGGCTCTCAGGGAAAGGATTTTGAAGGAGTGGGTCCCCATGGCAAACCCAAGTACACTGTTATTTCTAAGAATTATGACCAAAAAAAAAAATGAAGCAGAGATCGTGTAATCATGAGAGCATAGATTTAGACCTGGAAAGGAAATCATCTAGTCCAACACAAATGTTCAGATGTTTTTCAGTTGCGTCTGACTCTTCATGACCCCATTTGGAGTTTACTTGGCAGAGATACTGGAGTGGTTTGCCATTTTCTTCTCCAGCTCATTTTACAGATGAGGAAACTGAGGTAAACAGGGTTAAGTGACTTGCCCAAGGTCATACAACTAGTCAATATCCAAGGCCAGATTTGAACTTATGAAGAAGAATCTCCCTTTTCTGGCCCGCTGCTCTATCCACTGTGCCACATGGCTGCATCTCTATTCCAATACCTTCATTTTATAGATGAGGAAACCAAGGCCCACAGAGGTTAAGTGACTTAACCAGGGTCACACAGGTAGTAACTAGGAAAGGAGATTTAAACACAGGTCCTTAAGAACCAATGCTCTTTTCTACTATCTCAGAGAGTTCTCTTTTTCTTTTTTTTTTAAACATTCCATTATCCTTTCTCTTGAGGTTAGAGAAATTGGTTTCACTGATCTATGTAAGCTTATCCATTCAAATTAACTCAAGGAAAAAGTATTTGTATCTTGATGCTGTAATATTTCAATGTCTTATCAGAAAGCTCATAAAGAGCTTCTTTTCCAAATATGGAGAAACTGACTGTATTGGAAAGTGTTTATTTAATTTGGCCTTTAAAAAAAAGAAAGAAAGAAAGAAAAGTGTAACTGCCAAACAGTGGAAATGTTTGGGTTTTATGAATATTCTTTAGCTCTAAATGGAAGACTTTGCCATTTCCTTCCTTCTCAAACCATTTATATTCAACTACTTTCTATTTACCCTAGGAGAGGCAGTGTGGTGTAATATAGTATGGTCAAAATGAAATAAAGAATGGGGCCACTAAACTATACATGGAAATATCCCTGTGGGCCATGGATTGACTTCAAAAACCATTTATCCATAGTATCTACGCTCTACTGTATTTTTATTTATATTTATTTAATTTTATATTATTTTTTTATTTATTTTGTTAAATATTTCCCAATTACATTTTAATCTGGTTCAGGCCCCACTGGGGAGTGTTGTAGGTCACAAGCAGCTGGTGGCCTGTGTTTGACACTTCTTGCATCGTGGAGAGAAAGTCAGCCTTAAAGCCATAAGGGCCAGGGCTCTAGTCCTGCCTTAGAAACCTACAAGCTATGTGACCCAGGAGAAGTCACATTCACTGCTCAAGGCAGTCAAAGAAAAGGTGTTGCCCTGCATTGGTACAAAGAGTTTCTTCAAGAGGTCCCTAAACATGTAAAATCCAGAACTTGTCCTTATCTTTGTATCTATTCTGCATATACTTTTATACATGTAATTTTCTCTCTCTCTAGAATATAAGCTTTTTGTAAAAAGGGATAGTTCATTCATTTTATTTGTACACTTAGTGCCTGGCACATAAGTGCTTAATAAATACTTGTTCATCAATTATGTTGGTGTCCTTAGCTAATTAGTCCTTGGACAGCAGACTCAGTCCATCTCTGGTACCATGCCTAAGGAGTCTTTCCAGTTCAGAAGAACTTGTCAGAGCTCATGGTCCCCCTAGCACAGTGACTTAGGGTACTCAGGATCCATATTGGGGATGTTGGGGGAAGGCTCTATGTAGCCAGAGTACAGCACTGTAACCCACCAAATGTAGGAAGGCCTCCACATGATAAGTAGATCTTATGTGGAGGTTCTATAGAAGAATAGAAATGAGTATCCCACAGGATGAGAAGATGTAGATGGGTTGCAATCTGCACCTATGGAGAGAATGCCCACATCAGCAAGATTTTAAATCCAAAAGGTATTAAAGCACAGTATAGAGTACACACTATATGCCTCTGCTTTCCCCTCCCCCCAAGCTACTGCCATTAGAAGTTAAGAATGTCAGAGTCCAGCAAAATAAATCTAATCTCTTAATGGTCAGATTCCTTAATCCTAAATTAGTCTCTTTTTCTTCTTCCTCCTTCCCCCTTCTGATCTTTTCTTAAATTACAAAGTACAGTATAATATATCTATTAGGGCATTATATCACCCACACAATTTAATAGATACAAGAGAAAACAAGGTGATCCAAGTGTATTATCACCAGATAGGTCAAATGCAAGGACATCTACCACTTGAGAACCCTGATATCACTATACAACACATTCTTAGACTCATGGGGTGGAGCGTTTGGAATTATATGGGGAGAAAGAGGAAGTTTGAGATTGGGGGAATAAGAGGGATATGTCCTATTTAAGTCTTCTCAACTTAAGGGATCCAGTTTAACTAAAAAGAAAGAGGGGGAGAAATGAGCAACTGAGCAAGGAGAATGGGACAATCAATAAGTAGTCAGTCAACAAATATGTATTATGCAATAAACATTTATTAAGCACCTACTATGTGCCAGGCACTATGTTAAATTCTGTGGATATAAAGAAAGGCGAAAGACAGTCCCTGACCAACAGGAGCTCATAGTCTAATGGGGGAAAAGAGCAAATAAAAAGAAGCTGGGGTGGGACCTCATTACAGGGATATATTCAAGTCCAGAGGAGTACTGCAGGGTGGGTAATGATGGGATAGCTGTCCTGGGCTCCCTCCTTAAATGGAGATGTGTGAAGAGCTCTTTGATGTTTACCCTTTACCCTCTTCAATCAGAAGTGGGAGGAGCCCCAGGGACAGGGGGTACTAATGAGGTATGAGTTTCAGGTTTGATGCTATCTCACAAGATGATAAATTTCATTTTCAAGTCCAAGAGGGAAGCTAGGTGGGAAATGACATCTTCCCAGTCACCATCTGCACACCATGCTGTCTCCACTCTGGCCAACAAACTCATTTCCACCAACCCTCTCCCCTCCAGAACTGTGGATTCTGTGCCTGGGATCTGGGGCTCCTATAGAGAAGATTTTACCTTATCACAATCAGAACAGGTCTCTATGTCCCTTCCTGCCTATTTCCATGGCAGGCCTCCATCCTTCCAACTTCCCCTTTGTTGTCCACCATTAATAGAATATAAATTCCTTAAGGGCAAAGACTATCTTGTTTGTTTATAATTGTATTCCCAGAGCTTACAACTGCACCTGGCATAGAGTAAGTGTTAAATAAATGCTTTACTGATTTAAGAACTGTGCAAAAATTTCTGAGAGTTTGTAATGAAGCATTCCCTTTTATCTGCTTGAGACTTATGTATACAGACACTCATACGTTTTGAGAACCCAGTATTGTACAATTGTAATAACATGATTCAGGAGGAACACATGTGCTGAGTGAGTCATAGGCCTAACCCTGAAGAAAGGAAAGAAGCAATTAACCAGAGCCAAGGGGTGGATGTGAACCAGGAGGGAACAACAAATTAATAATAAATGCATCCTTCATTGTGCCCCTCTCCATGTTGTCCCCACGGGGGCTACCTACCTTGCCTACACTTAGTTCTGGCTCTGTGTAACAGTGATCATTTTTTCCATTATTTTTGCTAATTTAGGGCCAGTAAGATGACATCTTAAGGTTGTCTTGATTCACATTTATGTGATTTTTAGGGACTATAAATACTTTTTTACATGGCAGAATGCCTGCCTGGCCCATTGTAGTTGCTTAATAAATGTTGATCAATTGATGATTGATTGATGTCCTTTGAAATTTCTACCGGATTTCATGTTATTAAATTCAACCCATCATTCCAGTCTATCTAGTCAGACAGATAAGCAATACCTCTCCAATTCTCCACAACTTGTCAAAGATCACCATGCGATCTTATCTGACAACATTTTCAGTACTTTGGAATGGAGTTTGTCCACAGCTGATGACTTGAACTCTTTAAGGATAGTAAAGTGCTCTCTTATTATTTCCTCATTTGTCTTTGGTTTCAACTCACAGTTAACCATTTTTTAAAATCTATCTTTCTCAGTCCAATGACCACTTTCCTTGGCAAAAGAAAACAGAAGCAAAACAGGAGTTGAATAGTTCTGTCTTCTCTTTGTCATCCATCATCACTGTCCCATTTTGACCCTAAGCAGTACTGCTGGCTCGTCTTTGATTTCTATCTTGCCCCCGGCATAGCTTTTATAACAGAAGAAAAGCCCTTTTTGTCATCTTTTGCATTTATCATCAGGTTTAGCTCATTCCTAGCCTTAGTATTTCTGCCACTATTATTACAGGACCATGCTTCTCTCTTGGATGTATTTGCTATTAACTGCTCTAGCTTCCATCATCATAACCTCTAAAAATCTAAGACGATCAGTAAGGTACAAGCTAAATGGTATCTATTCTGATCCTTTTGAATAAAGTATTTCTTTCCATAGTTATAGACCTATCACGAACCAGTCCCATCCCTCCAAGTCATAAACATGACTCTGAGGTCAAATTTGTCTCCTTCCATTAGGATCTCTAGTCATCCCCCTTATCATCATCTTAGCTAACATTAACATAACATATTAAGATTCACAAAACACTTTATATCCTTCATCTGAACCTCAAAATAACACTTTGCAGCAAATACTACAGATATTCTTATTCCCATTTATAGATGAGGAAAGTAAGGCACTGAGAGATTGTGACTTGCCCATGTCTACCTTACCCTATTTATTATTATCCCTATTTTGCCCATGTGGTATATCTGAGGCTGTGGGTTTTATTATTATAATCTCTTTAGGGATACAGTCTCCTATGAGTTACTGATTCCCTCTATTGCTTTTCTTCTGAGTAATTTTTCCCTCCCTTTCCATTTTCATTTGGAAATTCTCTTGATTGGATTTGAAATATTCCAAGTAAATAAGTTTTTTTTTCTATTCACTACTCAAATCTACTTTTCTCTCCTAAAGTTTCTGCCTTCAATCAGCTGAGCAATGATGAAAATACAAACTGTGCCCCTAAGGTCTTGAATTTCTTTATTGGCCTTAGCAATACTTCTATTTTTTTCCTTTTTCTTCTTTATTTTATTTTCAATTCATGGTACAAAAGCAAGCATTTCTATAACACAGTATAATAAAAAAAGATGATTGCACATGAAACTTCAAATCCACCATGTACAGTTTGCTATTCTCTCTAATATACAAAAAAGTTAGCATGTAAATTTCTTTTTTACCCCTTTTTTCCTTCCCCCCTCCGCCCCACTCCAGAGATGGCTACCATGAGACACAAATAGGTGTATATATATATATATTAAACATGTATGTGTAGAGAGTTTTATATATATAATATAGTTATATATGTATATATGTATGTGTGTATATATATATATAATTATTCTATACATATTTCTATTTACCAGTTCTTTGGATGCAGATAGTGTCTTTCTTTATATGTCTTTTGTTTTTAATTTGTGTATTTATAATAGTCAGAATTACTTAATCACTCAAAGTTTTTCTTTAAAAAACATTGCTGTTACTGTATACAATGTTCTCTTGGTTCTGCTCACTTCATTCTTCATCATTTTGTGCAAGTCTTTCCATGTCATTCTAAGATCCTCAAGCTCATCATTTCTTGTCTCACAGTAGTACTCCATCACAACCATATACCACAACTTGTTCAGCCATTCTCCAGTCAATGGGGATCCCTACAATTTCCAGTTCTTTACCCTAAAGAGAGCTGTTATAAACATCTCATTCACATTCAAAGTTATAATCACTATTTGCCTCCATCTTATTTTTACTCACTATTTTCTTGCTCAGCCTCTCTTTTTACCCTATCCCTGTTACCTTATCTTTACCTACCCTCTCACCCCCCCACTTCACCCACCCCTCCACAGTCCCCCCCATCCTGTCCCCTCACCCTCCCCAATCCCAATCCACACACCCCTCTAAAAGTCCCTCTCTGACTCTGTCTCCCAGTTTTCTCATTTCTCTATGCGTTCAGAAGACTACTACACCTTCCAGATGAACAAGTACTTTCCTCTGCAACCCAGGTAAGAGGATATTTCCAGCATTACCCCACCTCAGGTTCCTCTGGCACTATCATTTGCCTCCATATTAATCACAGGGAATGAGCAATGATCTTTGAGTTTGAAAAATATAACTACTTAGCCCTGGAGTCAGGAGGACCTGAGTTCAAATCTGGCCTCAGACACTTGACACTTACTAGCTGTGTGACCCTGGGCAAGTCACTTAACCCCACTGCCTAGCCCCCCCAAAAAAATATTATATATACACATATATATGTATATACATATGCATATGTATATGTGCATATATATGTACATATGTATGTGTGTGTGTATGTATATACAGCTACCCCAAACTTCTAAGCCTTGTTTCAAGTTCAGTGTGCTCAAGGGAAGATTCACAAGCCCTTTAGTTTCTCTGATCTCCTTCCTAAAAAAAACAAGCCATTTAATGACCAATTGTATCGTATAACACACTGATAAAGGACATGAATAATTTACTTAATCAGAAAAATCTATATAAACCACAAATACACCAAGCACCTGTGACCCAAAGGAAGCCACCTCTCTACATATGTCTGCTGAGGAGTACTGGTTTTGGCAAGGCACCCCAAGTTAAAAGCATTCATGGCAAGGCATCAGCGTGAGAACCAGGGAACATTGTAAAAGGTCTTGTTCACTTAGATCAGGAACTGGGAAAACAAGACATCAGGGCTAGATTCTGATCTCAATTACATATGTGTGTGTGTTTGTGTGTGTGTGTATATATATATGTATGTATATACATTTACATCCATTTATACATGTGTTAAAAATTTACACACAGGGTGTCCCAAAAGTCTTAGTGCTGTTTTAATTTTTTTTAACTAATTTGAAACCACGCTAAGATTTTTGAGATACCGTATGTGCATGGTATGTGTGTGTGTGTGTGTATGGTATATGTGTGTGTATGTAGGAGGGGTATCCCATATCCCAACCCTAATTAATGTGACTAATAAAATGCTCTATGCCCTGATGACTTTCTCATTTGAGAATGTCTCTTTGAGCCCACTCCAGTGATACATACTTGTAGTCTCTGCTTCTGAAATGACTAAAGTTGGTAGATCACTACAATTTGGGGGTTCTGAGACTAGAGTTCTGAGAGTAAGGCTAAAGCCATTTGGGTGTCTGTACTCAATCCAGCACTTATGTGGTGAGACCCCATTTGGGGGCAGGAGGCACCAAGCTGACTAAGGAGAGGAAAATGGGGACATAGGGTCAGGTCAGAAACAGAGCAGGTTGAAGTTTCTGTGCTGGTCAGCAACAATGTCTGGCCGCTGTACTTTTAGGACAGGGATAGGGAGACCCAGTCACAAGAGAGAAAAAGACAGAGACAAAAACAAAAAGGCAAAGTGCTGAGCCTCAAGTCAGGAAAACCTGAATTAAAATCTGGGCTTAGATGCTTACTAGCTGTGTGCCCTTGGTCAAGTCACTTAACCTCTGTTTGCCTCAGTTTCCTTATCTGTAAAATTTAGATAATAGCTGTTATCTCCCAGGATTGTTCTGAGGACCAAATGAGATAATAATAGTAAAGTGTTTAGCATAATGCCTGGTATATGCTATATAGCGCTATATAAATGTTAGCTAGCATCATTATTATTATTATTATTATTTCATATGTGTATATATACATACCCCAATACTGTTTTTTACCTTTTTTCATATTCCTAGCACTTAGGACAGTACCTGGCATATAGTAGATTCTTAATAAATGCTCACTGACTTACTGTCATATACACATGTGTACACACACAGGCATGCACACGTGTATACACACACACACACACACACACACACACACACACACACACACTCACTCCTTCCAGGGCAACTTTCTACGGAAAAGTTGGTTACCCAGAGAACAGGTAACTAACTATCCCTCCCCTCAGAATTCTTAGGGTAACCGTTAGGGACTGGGGGGTTTTCTAGTATTGTTACTTGCAAGCCCTCATCTGGCATGTGCCTCATTGTTCATTAATTAGCCAACCAGAGTTAATAATCTTTTACAAAGTAATATTTAATGCAATGGTAAAAGAAAAAATATACATAATTTTATGCTAATATAAATTTATATCCTTATATTATTAAGCTTAAAACTGCACTGACTTTTAGGACACTGTACATGTATATGTGTATATGCATTCACACTCAAATACAGGCATATATGAATGTATATCTATGCACGTACATACACATATACATGTATACCCACACCTCTCTCTGGAAGCTCTCAACCCCAATTTTCCAGGCAAACTCCTACAGAGTTTCCAGATCACAACCACATCAGAGTCCAAAAATCTAATATTACAGGCAATGAGGTTCATAGGATCAGAGATTTATGGTTAGAATGGGACTAGACCTCAGAGGCCATCTAGGTCAACCCTGCCATATTCCAGGAAGGATACCAAAGCCCAGGAGAATAGTTGACTTGCCAAAGTCTTTAGCGTGGGCAAACTTTGTCAGAATGAATTGGGACAGCCTTTTCCTCTGGCCATTTTTTCTACTTGCTTCATTCTCCTTCATCTGGACATCCCTAGCCTCCTTCAAAAATACCCATCTAAACCCTCTTAGTGTCCAT
>NW_020945237.1:2168818-2221548 GCF_900497805.2 Vombatus ursinus | reverse complement strand
GACTTCAAATCCAGTCCTTAATTACCTAAGAAAACGTGTATGGGTATGGGTGTGTGTGGGTGTGGGTGTGTGGGTGGATGTTGGTATGGGTGTGTTCTCCTAATAAACCTCAATTGCTTGTGTTCCACTTAGGAAAAGAAATTTTTCCAAGACAGACCAAAAAAGGGGAAACAATTTCCTGCCTCCAAGGTCAGAGAGAGAAGAATCTGGAAGAGGAAAGAAAAGCCTTGAGGGTCAAAGTGTAAAGGATTAAATGTGGAGGTAAGGCCTCCCATCTCCTTCCACTTCCAAACACACATTATGTTTATGCCCAAAAATTCCAATGGGGTTTCCCTACTGTAAAGTGTGGTAGAGGGAAAAGAAAGCTAGATTTGAAGTCAGAGGACTTGGGTTCAAATTCTGGTTCTGCTACTTACTTGTGTGACCTTGAGCAAGATACTCTACCTTTATGGGCCTCAGTTTCTTCATCTGTAAAACAAGGATGTTGGACTAGATGGCCTTTAAATTCCCTTCCAAATCTCAATCTATGATCCTATAATCCCGTAAATTAATGCTCTTGTCAGATCCAGGCACTAGTTTTTTATTTTGTTTTGGTTTTTTGCTTTGTTGTTTTTCTTTTTTATAAGGGCAAGTTCAACTAGGGGGGAGTGGGGAAGAAGGGGAAAGGGACAGACAGCAGAAACATCCAGAAATAACCATGATATAAAAACAAAAAGGCATCAATAAAACTTATTTTTTTAAGAGTAATAAAAGAAGAAAGTGAACTAACGATCATCTTGGCCCCTGGCCCTAACCCCACACACTGAAATCCAACACAACTATTTACAAGACAGATAGGACCATGTGCAACCTACCCACTTCAGAGACACAAGAGAATCTTTCTTATCAGACCCACGTATCATCTTACCCCAGCCAAGCCAAAGCACACATAGACATGAGTACATCTTCACTCTTCTTTTTATTCCCTCTTAATCACCCCACCTTGGGTCTGAGAATTTAGAAGTGGGGCTAATTAGAGGAATGGGGATCAATCTACTGGCCAGAGAAAACACTGGTCCAGAATCTTGGCAAGAGCCCAGTTATATCCAAAGTACAAAGCTGAAACTGACAACAAGGAAGACATCTTTGGGGAAAACATAGGGCATATGGAAAATCAAGACAGACCACATTTCTCTTTAACCCTTCTCCCAGAAATAAATTCATTTGAAAACCTCTAAAGCACACCAGAAGTCCATCTTGAATTAGAGGTAATGAAACTCCACCCACAACCACCATCCTTAGTAGCAAACTCCCTGGAGGGCTTTTGAGGAATGGACAAATTTATTCTTCACCTTTCTCATGCCAGCAAACTGAAACATGAACATTAGTGCATGTAAGAAAATCCTTAATCTGATTGCAAATCACAGGCATATGTTTGGCCCGGAAAGGCATATTGGGGAACAAACACTTCAAAGGAAAATCCTTCAGAAATGGAATTACTGGCACCAGATCTCCTGACTGCCTAGTAAACTGTTTGACCAAAATGACTACTTCAAGAACCCTCAGTCATTTACCCCTCTGACCAAAGCTGGAACACTTGGAAACAGGCCGAAAACCAGAACATGACGTGTGATCCAACCCCTTTTCCATAACTCCAGCCAACCAATCTCAAACACCAAGGAATTAAACCAACCAACCCTCTTCTTCTCAACAGACACTGAAGTAAGAGAGGCTGCCCAAGGTGAACAACTGGGACATCTCCCTACCTGAGGTCATCTGACTCCAAAGACCCACAATCCAATTTGATCCTTATGTTTACTAAGTGCTGGTGGCTATTTTT
The DNA here is from genome assembly GCF_900497805.2 of Vombatus ursinus. Taxonomy (NCBI): domain Eukaryota; kingdom Metazoa; phylum Chordata; class Mammalia; order Diprotodontia; family Vombatidae; genus Vombatus; species Vombatus ursinus. Next base: position 2,219,729 of record NW_020945237.1, on the reverse strand, counting down.
GTTTTTGTAGATTTGCAAATAATTCCTCTTTATGAAAATAGGTATGTCTACATCTACCTAGATATTTAACAACCTGAATAAAAATATCAGGCCAACATAACATGAGAAACAGTAGACAAAATCTGCTTAAGTAGTGATGATATATGTAAAGTAGGAGTTCTTAACCTGGAATCTATGAACTTTTTTTTTAATATATATTTGGATACTTGTATTTCAATATAATTGATTCCCCTTGTAACTCTGTGTATTCTACTTTATACACTTTAAGATATTCTGAGAAGAGGTCCATAGGCTTCAGCAGACACTTCCAAAGGGATCCATGACATAATAAAAGTTAAGAACCTCCAATGTAAAGAGATTCACAAACTTTAAAGCCCTATATAAATGCCATTTATTATTACTAAGTAAAAAGAAAATTGTAATTCAGAAACTAATTAAAAAAGCACTTCCCTAGTGTGTTGTTTGGGGTTATTACCCAGTAAATCAATAAATATTTATAGGAAATTAGGATCCATGGATTTAGATAGAACCTAAAAGACTACCTAGTCCAACCCCCTCATTTTACAGGAGAGGAAACTGAGGACCAAGGGATTAGGTGACTTTCCCAAACTACTCTCATCTAGGTGGGTATAAAAGTCTTCTGGATTGTAGAGAGGTGAGAGAACTAAGGGACAGGGTCAGGGAGGGACTTTTAGAAGGGTGTGTAGATAAAGATTTAGGAGATTGGAGGAAGAAGATAAGGGAGGAACTTTTAGAAGGGTGGGTAGAATAAGGAATGTGAGGGTAAAAGGAGAATATCAGGTAACGGGGATAAGGTAAAAAGGGAAGCTAAGAAGGATAATAGTGGGTAAAAGTAAGATGGAGGGAAATTCACAAATAGTAATTGTAACTTTGAATGTGAATGGAATGAACTCACCCCAAAAAATGGAAACAGATGGCAGAATGGATTAAAAATCAGAATCCAACAATATGTCGTTTACAAGAAACACATTTTAAAATGAGAGATACACACAGAATTTAAATACAGGGTTGGAGTAAAATTTACTATGCTTCAGCTGATGCAAAAAAGTCAGGGGTAGCAATTATGATCTCAGACAAAGTTATGGATAAAATAGATGTAATTAAAAGAGATAAACAGGGTAACTCTTAATTCTAGTGCCTCCCCTCTGTTAATTATTTCCTATTTATCCTGTACATAGCTTGTTTGTATATATTTGTTTGCATGTTGGAAACCCCATTAGATTGTACCCTCCTTGTGGGCAGGGACAATCTTTTGCATTCTTCTGTAAACCCAGCTATTAGAATGGTGCTTGGCACATGGTGAAAATTAATTGAGTGATATGATGACATAAATTGATATATTAACATAAATATTGACTGAGCTATTGATAGAAAGGTAAAGGGGTGATCCCTGTAAGAACACAAGATTGGATGAACATAGATGCTAAAGAAAGGTAGGCAAAACCAGAAGAGAAAGGCAAAAAACACCTGGCTACATCAGTTAAAAAATTAATGATGATAATGATTACTACTACTGCTGCTGCTGCTACTATTATTACTGCTGCTGCTGCTACTACTGCTACTACTACTATTACTATCACCACCACCACCACTACTAACACCACCACTAATAATAGTAAATCCAACACATAGTTGTGTTGGATTTCAGTGTGTGGGGTTAGGGCCAGGGGCCAAGATGATCGTTAGTTCACTTTCTTCTTTTACTACTCTTCCTCCTTGTTAGTGCCTGTAACTGCTAAAAATAAACAAATAAATACATACAAAAATAACTTCTTTCTCAGTAAAATTGAAAACGAACAGCCCTGAAGAAGCAGAAAGTTCACAAAACCATGGACCTTGGTTACCATAACCACAAGTTGTCACATGACAGAGAGGGCCTGTCCATGGTCTCTTTTTTATAGAGAAGGGATATAGGGTAGATTACACCTGCCCTTGCATCTTAAAGGAGACTGCAGGCTGAAAGTAAGAAACCCAGCACTATACTTCCTAAGACTTACTTGTGGTCTGAACCTTTCCCAGTCCTCTTCACCCTTTAGAGCTTACTTGTCACACATTTCTCTTTTCTTCTGTCCCTTACTAGCCTTCTGCTAGATGACAGAGCATCTGAAAAATCATCATGTTAAACTTACCCACATGGGTAACATGTATGCATTTTAATATGCTTCTGGAGAAACCAGTGAAGTGACTCTAATGGTAGAATTTCCAACACCATGGCAGATAGGAAGGAAAATTTGAGGGGAGAAGGAGAAAGGGAAATAGACATTGTAGTGCCCTAATGGTCATTACAAATAGAAGTGACTCTAATGGTAGAATTTCCAATACCATGGCAGATAGGAAGGAAAATTTGAGGGGAGAAGGAGAAAGAGAAATAGACATTGTAGTGCCCTAATGCTCATTATAAATATGCAGCTACTTGCTCTGTTAGGTATGCCTATGGCCAGCTTTGGGCATCCTTCCATCAGAATGGTCAGGAAGCAGAGCTGCACTGGCAATAAGAACCTTCAAAACAGTAGTTTCAGGCACTAACCAGGAGAGAGACTATGCTTTCCCAGAGTGGAAAGACTGAAGGTTGTTTCAGTTTTTTGTTTGTATTTTAGCCACAGATAATAAATATCATGAGAGATACCATTGTCATAGAGGGATTAGATACATATATCTAGGCACATAGAGAATATGTATTTAGCCACTGGAAAGATTAGTAACATTTCTAAGGTAAATATCTATAGGTTTTTCCAGATTATTCTCTCTCATTTAATACAACACCATCATGAAATGTGATTGTTTTTATTTTATCTGTCCCAAGATATCAGGTAGACAGGATTGCTGCATTTAGTTAAACACACTCAATGAAACCAGGATTATAACCAAGACCAGAAGAGAGAGGGGATGTGCATTAGAGGATGGAGGTAAGGTTGGGAGAGTTGCTGGGAGACAGCATTAAAAACAGAAAGAAGTAAGTGGTTGTCAACGTAGGAAGTTTAAGGGCAAAAAAATTTTGAGTGTAAGGGGAAAAGGTCACAAGAGTAGTGACAACAGCCATAAAGTCAAGGTTTGTAGATTTGATTATCTATTGGATTTACTATTATTAGTGGTGATGTTAGTAGTGGTGGTGGCGATAGTAATAGTAGTAGTAGCAGTTAGTAGCAGCAGCAGCAGCAGCAGCAGCAGTAATCATTATCATCATTAATTTTTTAACTGATGTAGCCAGATGGACTTTTGTCTGGATGCTGTGTGAAGAATGTTTGATTACCTGAACAAAGACACAAACCCCAACCTCTCACTCTTACTGACTCCTTTCCTTGTTTAGCCTCTCTCTGGGTTCACAAGCAGTCTGGAGCACAGACAGCTCGGATATTACTAGGAGTGCAGAAATTCTCTCACTAAACAGCTTACCCCCTTCTCAGCCTGGGTTAAGGAAAATCTTCCCTCCCCTTCCGGTTATCTTCCCTTCTTTCAATCCCAGACTGCACAACTGACCATAAACAATTACAAACAGTTACACAGCTTAATAGCCATCACAAACAGCCAACAGGTTTCCCCTTTCAGTTTGTGATGGGGGGGAGAGGAGAGAGGTGATGCATCAGACCAAGGCTCCCTGTCTTTCTGCCCACTCTGCTACTCCACCGGGTCTTGACTCTGCTTGCTTTCCTGGCATCCTGGCTTCACAAGGTTTCCATGGCAACATCCTGGGGGAGGGGTTGTACTGACATTTATGCAACGCTTTAAAATGTGCTAGGCACTTTACATAGATTGTCTCATCTGAGCTTCTCAATAACCCTGGGGGGTAGCGACTACCCCCATTTTATAGAAGAGGAAACTGGGGCATAAAGAAAGAGATTAAGCGTCCAATTTGTCCAATTGCACCCAGCTAGTAAGTTAGTAACCGGAGCAGCATATGAACTCAGATCTTTCTATTTCTAGTTCTGTACTCTCTCTATATCAGGCTGCAAGAGCAGACGTTAGGGGAGGAGCCAAGCTTTAGAGGGAGCCAAAAAGGTATCAGAGAAGTGGAGGAAGACCAAGGCAAGCTGGGAACCAAGCTTATCAGTGATTGGCAGTTTGTCATCCTCAGGCACACTATGGCGGCTCATTCTTTTATGGCAGATTTGTATGGGCAGGCTATTACCCATCCCCTTACTGTTAGACCTGTATAAACAGGATCTTTATTGGGGGCATATGTGTGTGTGTGTGTGTGTGTGTGTGTGTGTGTGTGTGTGTGTACGTATATATGTGTGTGTATAGACACACACACATACACACAATTGGTAAATTGTGTTTGCTCCAGGGTGATTTTAGGCAATCTTAAATCATCTGCATGAGAAACAATGAGATTTCACCATTCTCCCAAAGAACAAGAGGGCTCCCTTCTTTCCCTAGTCACTGTTTGATGTACATAGATGAACATAACACGAAAATAACTCCTTAAAGGATCAGGAGCCATTCATGAAACTTGAGCTCTTGCTGAGCCCATTTAGACAGGGTGTGGATGACAGGAGGCAGTTTTGGTGAATAAAATTGAAAAGCTAAGGAAGAAAAAAGGGTAAGATGAATTCCAAGTTTTGTTTATCTAGGATTATTCATTCCCAAGACAGGTCAACAGTGTAAAAATAAAGTGATATTAATACAAACTATTCTCATCTACACTTTTATGGGTTGTCCTTTATAGGTCATTATTTCCAATTCTGAATTATATGACATGGGTTTAGAGGTGGAAGGGATCTGAAGGGTCATCTGGTCCACACTCCCTTATTTACTCTGCGACAAAGAAACTGAGGCTCAGTGATTTACCCAAGGTCACATAAGTCATAAATCGCAGAGCCAGGATTCAAACAGATCTCTGACTCCAAACGCAAGGCCCTTTATATTTTTCATTTCGTTTATTGGTTGTGGTGATGATGGTCATGGTTGATTTATAAGACTGGGTCTCCCCTATCTCACCCAGGCTGGAAGAGTAGGAGCTCCTCACTGGTCCGATCCCACCATTTATGAGTTCTGGAACTTTGATCTGCTCTATTTCTGACCTGAGCCAGTGCACCCCTTTTTAGGCAGCCTAGTATTCCCCCATCCCATGAGCTTACCACCGTCATGCCACACTTCATGTGGACATCCCATCGGGCTCACAGCAGCTTAAAACTCCAGAGATGTACCAACTTCCCTCTCCCCAGTAGCTTGGTCTCCAGGCTTGTCCCACCACTCTAGGCTCTGACATTCTTTCCACACCATCACTAAATCACTGAAAATATAACCCTCTGGTCTTGGTTTTTAAATTGTTTTTCCATAGTTAAAAGGAATTCTAGCCTTGAAATATAGTAGATCAAGACCAAATTACAAAGAAAACAAAAGGTGATTATTTGGCATCTGCTGTTCACATTTTTTTTCCAGATTAATGCCATTAATGATTATTAGAGAAGACAGAAGTTTAAAAATGGTAGGCATCCTTCTTCTAGGTAGAAAAGGCAGATGTCCATGTACATGTGTACAGATGTACATGTGATAAGCTCATTGGGTGTACTATAAGAGGATTTGGATTTGAATCCTAGTTAGACCACTCAATACCTGAGATTTGATAACTGGACACATAGAGCTAGATAAAGATAGATGGATATGGTTATGGATATGAAACCCAAGGATGCTGTGTAAATATGGGCTATTGAGACAAGCAAAAATGGCAATGTAGAAGGAAGTAGTACAGCCCAGATCTCTCTCATAGCTACTCCTGCAGCAAAGATTGAAGAAGACCACCCAGAGGAGAAGTGATCAGGAAATCCAAGAAGCCGCAGTGCATCGTTCTACCAACCCAGATCTGTCTAAGAAGGCAAGGAAAGGGAACAAGCATTTACTAAGCACCTACTATGTCCCAGGCAGTGTTAAGCACAACATTCCTCACTTGATCATTATGTTTATATTATATCTCTCAACCTCTGTGTGCATCTGGTTGCTCACCTGCAAATTGAGGGGGTGGGATTAAATACTCTATACATTGTTCGTTCGTTTCAGCTGTGCCTAACTCTTTGTGACACCATGGGAGGGTTTTCTTGGCAGAGATACTGGAGTGGTTTGCCATTTCCTTCTCCAGCTCATTTTACAGATGAGGAAACTGAGGCAAAAGGTTACGTGACTTGCCCAGGGTCACATAGCTAGTAAGTGTCTGGGGCCAGATTGAACTCACAAAGAGGAATCTTCCTGACTCCAGACCTGACATTCTATCCCTTGTGCCAAATAGCTGTCCCAGTCTATACATTATTTAGCTCTAAATCCTATGATCCCATGATTGCAATTCATGGAGTCAGAACCTGGGTTCAAAGCCTGATGGACCCTTACTGCATATGTGACCCTGGGACACCCCACTGGGCTCACAGCAGCTTAGAACTCCCTGAGCTTCAGTTTCCTCACCTGTAAAATGAGGGTAGACAACTTTGCTTATGGGCCATTGAGAGGAAAGCATTTTATAAAACTTTAAGTCCTAATAACATGAATTACTATTATAATATAAATCAATATTGTAGGGAAGCAGTCAGTAACTGCTCCTTTGGAGAGGGGAAGAGGTGGCCAGTAGGGCTCAGGTATGACTGAACCTGGGAACTGTGAGTGACTTAGCTCTTCTCAGCAATACAATGATCCAAGACAATCCTGTAAGACTCATTATGAAACATGCTCTCTGCCTTCAGAGAAAGAACTGATATTGTCTGAATACAGACTGAAGCATATTTTTCTCTTTCTTTCTTTTGTTGTTCAAGTCTTCTTGTACAAAATAACTAATATGGAAATGTTTTACATGATTGCACATTTATAACTGATATCAGATTGCTAACTGTCTCAGGTAGGGGAAAAAGGAGGGAGGGGATACAATTTCCTCCTCAGGGAGGAGGAAAGAAGAGATATAATTTGGAACTCAAAACTTTAAAAAAAAATGTTAATAATTATTTTAACATGTGATTGGAGGAAAAAAATTGCTTTAAAAAGAGTGCTACAAAGCAAATATTTATTTGTAATTAATGGGATTTCAATTCTTTGTGCTCTGAGGATTTTAAAGCACCGCTTGAAATGATCAGGCAGCATCTTGGGGTATCCACTAAATGGTGCTGGAATGGCTGGCCTAAACTAAGAGTCCAATGACACTGCATAACTTGAAGCCTTGGTATTATTTCAAAAAGGGATTTTTTTCTTCCATATTCAATTTCACCTTAAGTCGTGAACTATTCAGACAGCACCTTTCATCAAGCAGAAAGCAGATTTGATTAATGTGATTTCTTTGTGAAAAATCTAAGAAGATTAAGGAGTGGTGAGGTAAGCCACACATGCTCCTCCTCAAAATGACATTATCTAGTGAATCCTGAAGCTCTTTCCAGGAACCAGATTTTTCCCACTAGCTTCATCTGTGAAAAGGGAAAGAATCTATCATGGGGGGAAATTTTCTTTTTTCGCATTCAGGTTTCAGGCTCATGAATAGGTCAACGAATCTGGGACTCGATATTGATTTCACTATATAACTAGGTGGAAAAGGCCAGATTTCAAGGAAACATTTCCAGATTGGTGTTTTTCCTCCTCTTCTGTGATAGTGTCTTTTGTGATGGTTCCTTAGAAAAAAGTTAAAACTCACTAGATGATTTTTGTGCTCAGTGAATTTTGTGCTCAGTCAAAGAAAATGTGGCTAGGGGTGATTCCTCTGAGCTATTTTCCATCAGTATGGTCTGGAATTCTAATATGAGCCATGAAACATGTTTTTCTGATATGGAGGAAATGAATTCTGAGCTGGTATAATATCAAATCTCATCTGCCTCTCCCACTCTGCCAATATTTATAGAGGGGAATTAAGATGCCTTTCTCTGGCCTTCTCAGCTTCCAGAATTTGGGTGTTGGGTTCCCCAATGCTGTGCTTCAATACACACCATTTGAGAACATGATAGATGAGGAAGTCAATTATTCTCAATTGACCATTTCCATGGTTATTTTTCTCCTTGGAATGCCAGATGTCAATTTGATGGTTATGAAGCTAAAAATTTAGGAGCAAAAGAAAGAAGTGCAGGGTAGAAAGTCACTGGGCAAGCCTCTCCACATTACTCTTCAGTCAGGCCAACAGACTTCAACACTGGGAAACACAAAGAGAAAAATGAAAACAGTCCTTGCAAGCCAAGGAGTTTACAAGTCTATGGATTCAGAGGCAAGAGAACTTGGCTTTGAATTCTAATTCTGACACTTACTACCTATATGACTACAAGTCATTTCATTTCTACATGCCTCAGTTTCCTCATCTGTAAAATGAAAGGGTTCATCTAAGGTCCCTGCCAACCCTAAATCTTCTGATTGTCATATATATCTAGTGTTGAATGTGCATAGATGCAAACTCCAGAGGCACCATGACCTAGTGGATTAATCATAGGGCCAGGAAGACCTGGGTATAAGCCCTAGCTATGACACACAATGACTGTGTAAACAAAGACAAATTTCTTAACTTGTCTGAGCTCATATGTCATAGGGGAGTGGTTTCACAAATAGGTGGAAGGCACATCCACACTGGAATTTCCCCAAACTCATAAAAACACAAGTCCCAACAATAACAAAACACATGCAGATTCACTGAATAAGGAACAACTTAAAAAACAATCGAAATTGGATACAGTGAAATTATAATGAGCAAACTTGGCTCCAAAGAAAAGCTATGAGATGACAAACATACACCCCATAAGTGTGGGATACTAAATATAACATCAAACCTTTTTTAGTATATTGTTTAGTTTATAGAACTTTTTTAAAAATTTCCTCCTTCATGTTATTATTGTTGTTATTTAGTCATTCAGTCATGTCCAATTCTTTGTGACCCTATGGACCATACTATCCACGAGGTTTTCTTGACACTACAGTAGTCTGCCATTTTTTTTGCTCCATTGGATTGTGGCAAACAGAGATTAAATGACTTGCCCAGGGTTACACAGCTAGTGTGTGTCTGAGGACAGATTTAATACTTCATTATAAAAGACTTCTCTCTGGGAAGGGTTGAGGAGAGGAATTCATTGGGAAATATAAATGACAAAAAAGTGAAATACATCAATAAAATTTTAAAAAGAGAAGAAAAAATAGTAGATACCCTTAGCACCTAATCTTAAAACCAATCCAGACTATCCATACTCATTCCCATATCAGCTTTTAAGACCAAATAGGGCATGGTCCTAAGACAGCTGTAAAGTAATTGGAATGTGGTACAATTTTTAAAACTGTCAAACTTCACATTCAAGAACCTGGATATAAGTCCCTATCTCAGTCACTTACTAGCTGTGTGACCTTGAACATGTCACTCAGCCTCTCTAGGTCTCATTTTTCTCATCCACAAAATGAGAAGATTGGATAAGATCAGGGGTCTTGGCCTTTTTTAGGTGATGGACCCATTTGGCAAACTGGAAAAGCCTATGACCCCCCCCTTCTCAGAATAATATTTTTAAATGTATAAAATATACTTAGGATTGCAAAGGAAACCAATTATATTGAAATACAGTTATCAATTTTTTTTTTAAATGAACAGAACCCAGAAAGCCTGGTAGATGATCTCTAAGGCCCCTTCCAGCTATGAATCCACAATTCTATGATAATCAACTGTACTGTTTGCTCTAATTTGTATGCATACATCCATACATAAATGCATGGCTAAGGCTAAGGCTTGTCACATATATCTTGTCATAATAAGTACAAAAAGCTTTGCCAAAACCAAAAAAAAGAAAAATTTGGAAAATTTTGGCTTTTTACCATAGTTACTGAGATGAAAAAAAGAGGATGAAATTCTTAAAAATGTTTGCAGTCATGAGAAGTGGTTTTTGCAATTGAATTATTATGCAAACAGATTGTCATCCAGCAGCAGCAGCAGCAAGGAGATTTAGCATTCAGGCTGGGCCTAGAAGCTCACAGAATGTGCACTCAGTTCAGTCAATCCAGCAGAGAAATCCAGCAGACTCGTTATTGGACATCGCCTGGGAACTGCCCCTCCACTAAAAAGAGTACCTAAATTGTACCTTCCTTTCACCTTTTTTATTTTTTATGGAAATAGCATTTTATTTTTGCCCAATTACATATGAAGAAAAAATTTTAGCATTCATTTTTACAAGATTTTGAGTTCCAAATTTTTCTCCCTCCCTCCCCTCCCCTCTTCTGAAAATGATAGGCATTTGATATGCTATCATGGAAAACATATTTCCAAAATCGTCATAGTTGTGGAAGAAGAAACAGATCAAAAGGAAATAAAACCATGATAAAGAATAAAGTAAGTGAAAAACTCCTTTCACCTTTTTAACAGCCTGTTCTGACACTCTAGAAACACCTGAGGTTTGAGTTTGGACAAAATGGGGAAATGTGGGTTTCCTGGCTCAAGAGAAGTTAAAAGCTGAGCCTTCTTAGGACGATCCCCGAGTTCCTAGCTAGACTTCTGACTTGTCCTGCAACACACTTTCTGGGGCTGTTCCTTTGGGAAAAGAGGCCCCATCTCCCTGCATATGTTATAGACATATAAAATACAAAATCACCTCATCTGTAAGGAAGGGACTTTTATAAGGAGATGAGCTACGAAGTGTTTCTACAGAGTTAAAAAGAATCACATTTTCACCTGGCTTTTCAAAATGGAGCCAGACCTTCCAATCAAACCAGTAGAAGTAAATGAATGTGTTTTTCCCATTTGTTAGTAACAGCCTTGGCAGAGTGGATAGAGAGCTGGTCTTGAAGTCAGGAAGATCTGCCTCTGGTACAGACTAGCTGTGCAGCCCCAGGCAAGACACTTAACCTCTGAAGGCCACCATGAGTTGTAATAGAGGGAGCTTCCTTAACCCAGAGCTCCCTATGCAAACAAAATCACAGACCTAGATAAGAAGAAAAGGAAGGAAGGAAGGAAGGAAGGAAGGAAGGAAGGAAGGAAGGAAGGAAGGAAGAAAGAAAGGAAGGAAGGAAGGAAGGAAGGAAGGAAGGAAGGAAGGAAGGAAGGAAGGAAAGAAGGAAGGAAGGAAGGAAGGAAGGAAGGAAGGAAGGAAGGAAGGAAGTCTCAGTTCTGAATCCTAATTGTAATTGTTAAGGGGTAATATACTAAAGTAACGCATAAATTAAGAGCAAATGAGCATCTCCCTCCCTTCTTTACAGAGATGTTGGGGTGGGGTGGGGGGGTATGGGTGTAAAATGTTGCAAATACTGTTAGATTTAGTCAATGTGTTGGTTGGTTTTGTGCTTTTTTCCTTGTTCTTGTTCATTGTTTGTTCAAGGCATGACTCCCTGGGTAGTGAAGGGAAGATGCATATATCTGGAAGTGAAGATGCTATAGAAGCAAAAAAGCAAGAATGTTTAAGGGCAATGAAGATGGGGTATATTCCACTGAATTCTTCAATGAAAAAAATGATTATGTTATTCAAGTTACTGTACTTGACGCAGTGCTTGGCAAACAGTGAGCATGGGATAAGTGCTCATTCTTTCCTTCATTTATTCCTCAGATAAGGAATGGAACTATATCAATTACAACATACTACAAATTCAATGGGGCAGCTAGGTGGCAGTGGTTACAGTGCTGGGCCTGGAGTCAGGAAGAGCTCAGTTTAAATCCAACCTCAGGCACATACTAGCTGTGTGACTCTGGGTAAGTCATTCGACCCTGTTGGCTTCAATCTTCTCATCTATAAAATGAGCTGGTGAAGGAAATGACAAACCACTATAGCATCTTTGCCAAGAAAATCCCCAAATGGGGTCATAAAGAGTCAGACATGACTGAAAATTACTGAACAACAACAACAAATTCTACAATGCATATGAGTAAAATCCTAGAGGTAAAGACTCTTTTAAGGAATACTATAAAAACTGGCTAAGGCATAATAACAATGATGTATTAATATAATTATTTCTCAGTTATGATTAGGAAAGATCAAACCTAAGAAGAAAAAGAAAAAGAAAAACCCTATACCCAAAGGTCTACAATCTAGACTAGCTGCTTCCAGGATCTGTCTCAGGAAATCTTTGTTAGGACAGGAAGATTGTCCTGCTACTTTGGTATAAGGCAGGAGTTAGGCCATCTTATACCTGAAAAAGAAATCCAAATATCAGCACTGGTTTCCAGATTCACTCTGATATCTTACCTCAAGGATCTGAGTCTAGCCACTCCCTTGGGTGGATAACCCCTACACTAATTAATACACATCACTGCGCCTTTGGTACGTTAGCAAATGATCTGTCTCTATATGTTTCTGTTTCATGAGAATTTAATTGCCTTATAGCCAACCCTCAGGTGATGAGCCCCTCAGCACTTATTCTAGGCTGGTTCTCAAAAACAGATACCCCGAACTCCATCACCTAAAGCCTTTCAGCATTGCAGGATTTGCCATAGCTTGTTTCTTCTGGATGAGTCTTTGAGGTGCAAAGTCTGCATCCATCATGAAGAGGCATCGAAGGAGGGTGTCAGCAGAGGTCTCTGGTCATTTATAGTGTAATGGGGTTACCTTGTCCCCATTCACTCAGAGCCGGCCCTTCCCCCACTCCCCCAGGGTTCTCATAAATGGAGGATTTTTATAAAAAAATGGAAAAGGACCTATTTGCACAAAAATATTTATAGCAGCTCTTTCTATGGTGGCTAAGAATTGGAAATCAAAGGGATGCCGTGATATATGATTGTAATGGAATATTGCTGTGCTATAAGAAATGACAAGCAGGATGATTTCAGGAAAACCTGGAAAAACTTACATGAACTGATGCATAGTGAAGTGAACAGAACCAGGAAAATGTTATACACAGTAACAGCAATATTGTTTGATGAAGAACCATGAATGACTTAGCTATTCTCAGCAATACAATGATCCAAGACAACCCGAAAGGACTAATGATGAAGCATGCTATCCACCTCCAGAGAAAGAACTGATATTGATTGACTATAGACTGAAGCATGCTATTTTTCACTTTCTTTCTTTCATTCTTTTTCTTTTATTCTAGTCCTCTTGTACAAAATTATTAATTAGTATGGAAATGTTTTACATGATTGCACACGTATAACATATCTGATTGCTTACCGTCTCAAGGAGGGAGAAAGTGTGGGAGGAGGGAGGGGAAGGAGGAAGGGATAGAATTTGGAATACAAGACTAAAAAAAAACAAATGTTAAAAACTGTTTTAACACGTGATGGGGATTACATATATGTGTGTGTGTGTGTGTGTGAGTGTGTGTGTGTGTGTGTGTGTGTGTGTGTGTATGTATATGAATGGAGGAGTTTGGAGTTATCTCACTTTTCTGCCATTAGCTTGAGCTCCCATTGGCTGTGTTCTTCCCAATTTGATATGCCCACTTACTTGCACCCTGATTCCATTTAACCACTTAATGTCAGATTAGCTTTTACAGAAGGATATTTACTTCAAATATACAAAAATAATTAATATATAAACATTTCTCTGAACAATTTGGGCACAAAATTCCTCCCATGGTGTGGGGAACAGAGGGTGAAGTTTAGGCTGATAACTTAGCTCATGCCTCCAAGTTCAATTCCAAAGCCAGATTCTGCTGGACTGAAATCCTGAAAGTCATTCTAAATGATCACTGTGCTCCTTGAGGCCTCACTACTGGGTTGGCTGCAACACTTGGCCTGGACAAAATTAATAATAATAATATTGACCAGGATAATAATAATAGCTTTTATACAGCACTTCAAGGTTTGCAAAGTGCTTTACAAATATTATCTCATTTGATCTCACAACAACCCTGGGAGGTAGGTGCTACTATTATCCCCATTTTACAGATGAAGAAACTGAGGCCTGGGAAGATTAAATGATTTGCACAACATTGAACAAATAGCAGATATCAGAGGAGGTATTTGAACCCAGGTCCATCTGACTCCAGAGTCTGAGTGCCTTCTACTGCACCATGGTACTTCCCAGCAACAGTGAAAAATACTGTATCTGACAGATTCATTGATCTGCATTCCAATTGATTGATTTCTGCTTCTCTATAAGAAATAATTTTGAATTGATGCAATAATCAAAATGCAGTCTGGCTATAATAAAGTGAACGCAGTCTGCAACAGAAAGCAAATCTAGTTTTTCTTTTTTTTTCCCCATTCGTTAGAGAGAAACACTTAGATGCAACACTATTGCTATGCAAGTTTGGCAGGGGAATACAGAAAATTGTCTAAGGAAATAAAAGAAACAAATCCACTTTGTAGATGCACCATGCATAGACACACAAAGTCACAATTGAAGTCACAGACACTAATGTCTTTTCCTCCAAGAGGAGTCCCACCTCTCCCAATGGTGCCATCCATTTTCCTTCCTTGGAGTGTCCTTTTCCCTTCTTTATCCAAGTATTTATGTATTACATACAGAAACTAGTTCTACACATACACACACACACACACATATGGTGGTCCATTGGCACTGCCATTTTGTTCCTATAGATGACTAGTAGTTTGAAGTCCTCTCAGTGTATATACCAGCATTGATGCCAGACAGATGTTCTCTTGGCTGGTATCACTTCCATGTCTGTGTTTTGGTTTCTTTATTTATCTAAGAAGACACATTAAACTAGCACCTGACTTCTCCTGGGGAAATAAGGAAGCCCACAGAGTTCATCTGAACATATTTCTAGAGCTCTATGGATGAAAGATGCCATTTGCAAGCACAAGATAGAATATTATCATCTACTGTTTTGCTTATTTGCTTCAGCTAGTAAGCTCTTCAGGGAAAGATCCTGCTCTTTGGATCATAGTAGAGCCACACACCTAAGGCCCGTTTATAAATAACAATGATAATTCTTAACTTGAAGGACATTTTAATCCTAAAACTTAATATTCATTTACACCAGCTTTTCCAGGCACCCCTAGGAATGTCTATATAAACACAATGCACACAATATTATTTTCTAAATATTTGTTTTCATTCTAATGGTGTATAACAATCTGAAAACTCTCTTTCAGACTGTACTATATCCAGGAAGAAACAAAGATTTGTGTTGGTTTATTTCAAAAAGCTATATGGAGAATTGTTCTCCTCTCAGGTAAGAGCATCATCTTAGGGATTCAGGAACGTCTTCAAGTGGCCACTTGGATGGTTTCATTCCAGGACCACTACTCTCTCTAGCACTGAATTTGACCTTTTGACTTCTGACAAACAGTGACAAAAACCACAGTGTGAGAACAAGGGTTTCCCAGGACAGCTATTCTGTAGTATTGTAGAGAGCCTCGCTCCTCTTTGGTAGCTTTCAACATTGCAATCAATCAATCAATTAGTAAGCACTTACTATGTGTTAGACCATGTGTGTGACAGAGGAAGACAGGGGAAGAGAAAGACAGACAGACAGAGACAAAGACAGAGAGGCAGAAGAGAGAAGAAGAGAAGGGAAGGGAAAGAAAGGGAAGGGAAGAGAAGGAGAGGGGAGTGAAGGGCATAATACTACACAGACTGTGAATGAAAGGTTTATTCTTAAAAAGCATAATCTTCTGTACTATTCTGTTGTTCTGTAATTATATATAAACATATATATACATATATACACATATATACATATATGACACACACGTGCACATATATATGTATATGTATGTGTGTGTATGTATGTTAAACTTAGGAAAGGATGGACCCATTTCTCCCTGCAGGCAAGAGGCTGCACTTTCACTGAACATGGAGAAGAAGGTCCCTCTCTGCCCTCTCCCAGAAGTCTTTCCCAAAGGATTGCCACTAACCTTAGGAGCAGCTCCAGTAACTGCTGGCTCTACCCATTTCCTTTGCATCTTTCAGAGCCAGGCAAGAAGTGAGCAGCCCACTTAGAGAGTCTCACTCTACCCTCCCCAGGATGCCTAGGAACATCTAGTAACCCTGTCTCTTGTGGGTCCTGGGGCTCATACAGAGAGAGTTATTCTCCCAAGCAAGAAGAAAAGGAATTGTTTGCCACTATCTGTTCATAACTATGGGCAGGATTTTCCTCTGGAGATTTACAGCAGTTCCACTCTGCTACCCCCATATCAGAGAACCAGATAGTATTATCCAGGCATGTAAGCTCCGCTGCATTATAATTTCATGAATAGCGAGTGACCTGGAAAAATGTAAAGATATGAAAACCCATAAGAATCAGAGAGATATCTTAAGATGCTTCCCCTACATTCAAGGCTCTATAATGCCAGTGTCCCACTTGCCTACTTGGCAGGCATTCCAAATTTGCTAGAGAGGGTTCCCAGGATAAGATATTTAGAGCCAGAAGGGACCTTAGAGGCCAACACCCTCATTTCATAGATGATGAAACTGAAACCCAAGAGATTAAATGACTCTCCCAGGGTCACACAGGTAGAAAGTAACTCTCTTAGTTCCAAAGAGCAGGAATTAGAGGCTTCCTATTGAAACTTCCCTGAAAATTAATGACCCAATAAGGAAAATGGTGATCGTTTGATAATATAACAAACACTAAGTGCCTACTATGTGCAGAACACAGGGCTAGATTCTGGGAAAGATACAAAGTTCAGATAAAACCATCCCCAACTTCAAGGAACTTACCTAATAGAGGGATAAGACACCAGCATAAACAGCTTTAGCTAACAATATTACATCATTTGTGCTTTAAATAATTACAAAACAAAGTGTCAGTCTGATGGGTAAGATGATGGCTATCAATTCAGGGGCAGAGATGGGTGCTAAGAGTAGGTTCCCTGGAGAAGGTAGCATTTCAGATGGGCGTTAACGAGGAACGTGAATTGCAAGAATTGAAAACCGAACCAAGACAAGGAAGACTGAGCATGCAAAGTGGGGTGGAGGAGGCGGGGCAGGGATTTGCAAAGTTTGGCTGGAGCACAAAGCATATGGAAAGGAAGCAGCATGAAGGGGAGTTGTAAAGATCGTAGCATCATCCAGCTTAAGTGAAAGGTCATGGCATCATACATACATCTACAGCTGGAAAGAACTTCAAAGTCCATCTGGTGTCACTCCCTCATTTTACATTCAAGATAGAGGGGGCACAAGATTGAGAAGGGCCTTGAATGTCAGGCAGAGATGTTCTGAACTTTATTCAGTAGACAACAGGGAGGAACCGAAAATTCTTGAGTGGAGGCATGACTTGCCCAGATTTAGGCCTAATAAAGATATTATTCTGTGAACAGTATGAAAGCTAGAACAAAAGAGAAAGAGTTTAAAAGTAGGAAGACCTATGAGAAATTGTTCTGCTACAGCAGAAGTTGTAACAGAAAAAAGAGGATAGATAGGAAAGATACAGCAAAGATGAACTTTTTGTCAGAGGCAAAAATTGGGGATTTTTTTCATTTTATTTTATTGATATGCTTTATTTTCACATTACAAACATTTACAGATTCCACTTCATTAAAAAGCCTCTTATAACAAAGTAAAGTAAAAATAGTAAATTATATTTAAAAATTAAATAAAATTTAAAAATAAGTAGAAATAAAAAAAGTAAATAAAAATAATTACATAGTATCTTCATGTGAAAATACATGAGACATTCCACATCTGTAGCACCCTCATCCCCACTTCTCTATACTGATCTTCATTTCTATACTGTAGTAGGTTACACTTGAGCTGATCTTGGAATAGGATTACAAGAGATATCCAAGTAGGGATGTCCTACAGGACACTGGAAACAAGCATCCAGAGCTCTGAAGAAAGGTCAGGGCTTAGGAGTCATTTGCCTAGAGGAGGCAGTGGAAGCCAGGGGAATGAATGAGATACCCAAAAAAGAGAGTATAGACACAAAGCAAGAGAGTCAGGGATGGTCCATTGGGAATACCCCCATTTAAAAATTATGAAGAGGATATAGGGCTAGCAGAGGAGATGGAGAAGAGATTGATTAGAGAGATAGAAGGACAACCAGAAGCATGTGCTATCTCTGCAGGGAGAAGGGGACATCCAGCAGAAGGTGAGTAACAATGTCAAAATCTGCAGAGAAATCATGGCATATAAGCAAGACCTGAAACAAGACCAAGGGATCTTAGGAGGTTGGTGGTGACCTTAAAGTTGCTTCCCTGGGACCAAAAAAACCTAATTGCGATAGACTGAGAACCGAGTAGCCAGTGAGACAGTGAAAGCATTAGGTCTGGAAAACTTTTTCAAGAAGGTGATGAAAGAAATAGGACTGTCACTGAATAGGACAGAATGAGGAGTCAAAGGAAGACTTTTTCAGATAATCAAGGTTACCCGGTAACATGAGAGTTTCTGTGATTTACAGAATTACTGTTGGCAAGCTAATTTTGAATGACAGGTGGCAGATGCCTATTCTCCTTAAGGAGCAAAGTCATAGTCTCTAACTCTATTTTAAGTACAGAATTCTTCTCAGTAACCTACCCCCTTCCTCCGCCCCAACCTTCCAGCTCTTCCCCTAAGGGCCCTGTTGAGTATAAACCACCTCTGCTTAATCCTAGCCGACAAGTGGCCCACCTCACTCATGCAAACATGAAAAGGGGAGGTTCTGGGTGTCGAGGAGGAGCCAAGCTTGGATTACAAATAATTAATACTTTTCCCTTGGGAGAAGTCAGTCCTGGCATGGGAAATTAAGATGGCTTTAGCACAGAGAAGAAAAGAAACCAGTTGGCAAATTTCTCTTCTATATAAATGTGGGGCGTGTCGGCACTGTAACGAGTGTGGGATCTGTTTTCAGCTGATTTCTGGAAGAATTTTAATGAGGATTTCACACTTAGTAACCACAGGCTTTATGTTCTGTCGGTAAAAATGCTAAATGCTTCTGTTCTAGGGACCCTGTTTCCACTGCTTCATGGGGTTGTTCTTCCTGAATGAGTGACTTGAGCAGAGAACATGGCCAGATTTCCTTCCCGATGTTCTTGGAAATGATTTCAATTATTCAATACTGAGCTTCAGTTTGTGAATACCCCTACCCTTAGCCCACTGGGTCTGGCAGGGAAGTGAAGTAACAGAAGGGTCTTCTCGCCATCCCAACTTTGGTTTCCCCATGCTCACCGAGTAGCTGGCACTGGCCCTACGGATAACTGGTCAGAAATGCTGAGGTGGCTGTTCGAGCTACAGAATCATATTCATTTGAAACAAAGAGGCCAAAGGTTAAAATAATAAACTTTAAATGAGGTATGCTGAGTGGGACATTCCAGTTCCACACGTCATGGGCCCAAAGTCTTTCAGCTGATGATTCCAAAACAATATTATTTTCCTCAGTTTTAGAGTTTGGTTTGGTTACAATTGCTCACAGATTCCATTTTTTTTTTTCTCAAAAAACCTGGAGACAACACAGTACTTGTTGGAAATGCAAATGCTAAGGAGGCCTGCCTGGTGATCTGCACTAAATCATTTCTGCCCGTTTCATGACTGCGGTCACTTAAGCTCTCCACAAATACAGCGTCAGGTTTTTGCTTCTGGGTAAAAGTTTAAAACAATCCCCAAAAGCAAACAGAAAAATGGAACTACTACCCCCCTCCATTTCTCATACACACACCCTCCCACAATAAAACAATACATATTTAGTTTTAAATCAGTGGCCCTTTATACCAGACATGGGCTGGCCCTGCACAACTCAACTGCCTAAAGTCGATGTGCTAACCACCAACCAGACTTATCAGTCAGAGAGAGATTTGGGAACAGGCTCCAAGAAGTCCAAACTTAGATGTGTATTTTGATAACCAAGCTGAAAGGTCCATTTGGCCCTGGGGTTCTTCACTGTCTTGAAATTCTATTCATATTTATGTTTAAGACTTTGATGCACCAATTTATTCTTGAAGTACACTAAGGCCTTACAAAGTCCTTAGATTAGGTAGGACAAAACAGCCATTCCAGTAACCATTACTCATTCTTCCCTTTCATAGCCACATTCCTGGGAGGAAGGGAGGGAGGGAAGTTCCTGTTAGCCTTCTCTTCTCTAGTGATATCAAGGCACTGATACTGAGGCCCAAGATCACAAGGTGGATAAATTAGTATGTACAGAGGTCAGACAGCAGAAAATGTCTGAGGGTCTGAATTCCATTGGGCTATTTATTCAGTCAGTAGGTTTAAAGTAAGTGCTCACTTCTAAAAAACAGGCTTCAGCAAAGGATGGAACAAAAGAAATGGTTAGAACATAAAGCAAACACAAATAATCCAAATCAACTATGTTTTTAAACCCAGAGTTCAATTCAACCCAACAAGTATTTAGTAACAGCCTGGGGGGGTAGGGGGGGGGGGAGAGGGGTGGAATCAACAAAAGCCTCATACTGTAAAAGATTTCACTTGAGCCATCCTAGAATGGAGCTAAATATTACAAAAGGTGGTGGTGAGGAAGGAAAGCATTCCAACTGACATGGTATAGCTGGAGTCCACACACACACATCACTTTCCCCAGAACTCTCCTACATGGCCCTGGGGTTCATCAGTATAATCCTTTCAACTGTCCTTGAATTGTGCCCTTGACCCTGCCCCAATCTCTAATTCAGTTACCTCTAACCCAGTCCAGCCCTCATTGTCTGGCCCCACCCTAGACCACCATTCCTGGATTCCATCTACACCCCTTCCATGTGGCCCAGGTCCTTGGCGTTCAGTTCACCTGGGATACCTGGCCATTCTGAGTCCTTCTCTGTTACCTCCCAGTCACCCTAGACTCCTTGGCCCTTCTAGATCACATCCAGATCTTCCCACAGTCTTTTTGTATACAAATGTCCGTCTTGCCCCCATTAAATAGCTCAGATTCCTTAAGAGTCTGGCCTTGTTGTATTCTCATTACAAAGACTCAGATTTTCAAAATCTGTCCAATAGGGCAGATTCTTAAAACCTTGCCCACCTCAATTGATGTTTTCACAAACTTTGTCTCTGACTGAAAGAAGGCTTGAATTGAACTCATTTTAGGTAGGACCCACATCTTCTGCCCTTGAATTTCAGGGTTCCCAGCACCCTTATACTGCAACACAACCACGGGAGACTGGCCTTTGCAAAGGCACAGAGACAGAAAGTAGAATGGAATAGAATTAATAGAGTGAAGGTATGTCCAGAAGCCATCTAAAGTTTCTTTTATTTCTGAAATAAAACAACTGCAAGGTTTAAAAACATGTGAAATGCTAAGCAATACACCAGAAATGGGATTTAGGGAAAAAAAGATATAGATATATGTGTGTGTATATATATATGTATATGTATATATATTATATATATGCATATACATATGGTTCAAAGTAAAAGGATAAGTGCCCATATTGATGCGGTCTAAAGGTTAGGGGTCCTGGGACCCCAAAATCACAATACCTGGGTCCTACCCGAAAGAATTCAACCCAAGTCTTCTTGCAGCCAAAAACAAGGTTTGTTGAAGATTCGACGTATTAGCTAGACTCTTAAGGAATCTGAGCATCTATGGGCTATTGGATAGATTCTAAGAATCAGAGCATCTTAATAGAGACAAGATGGACCTTATACACAGAAAGACCTTGGGAGAGTGGCCAAGTAGTCCATGAGGTAATAGAATTCCCAAAATGGAAATGGAAATGGGAAATGGAGCCTAGGTGGGACCAAGGGTGGGAAATGGCCTGGGGCCATAGGAAGGCAAGACAATGGAGGGGAGATTGGGTGTAGCCACAATGAAAGACCAATTGATGGGACTATAGGTGCCAGAGATTTGGCCATGTGGGAAAGTAGAGTCCATGAGGTAATAGAATTACCAAGGGTGGGAAATGATCTAGGGCCAGAGTTTTTCCTTTCTGGGGCTCAGATTCCAACCCCATCAATATCATCTAGAGCAGTCAGTATTGTCTAGAAGAAAGAGCCAAGGTCGAGAAGAGTCAAGAAATCCTAAAACTGTAGAATTTTAAGTGAGAATTAAAATTTTTAGTGACCTTCAATGGTCTAGTGGCAAGAACCCTGAATTTGAAGTCAGAAGACCTAAGTCTGAATGCCTCTATCTTAATTGCTTGAGTGACCATGAGTAAATCACTTCTTTGATCTCCTAATTCTTCATTTGAGGTCCCTAAATCCTATGATCCTGGTCCATCCTCCTCATTTTACCAATGATAAAACTGAGAGAAGTTTAATGTAACCCATGACTCAGACTCACAATTCTGAGCTTATGCACACTGGTTCAAATGGGGAGGGGTTTCAACAACAACTCAAATAATGGCTCAGGCGCTATCCATGGTCCTCCCCCAGAAACATCTGAATTTGCCTCATTTCTGATTGTCTCCTGGGAATTATTCATTCCTCCTGCAAACAAGGCATAGAATATAGAACAGGTTTATATATGTAAAGAATAAAGAATATCCTTGCCCCCTTAGCAAACCAATAGTTTATAAACTATTGGTATAGACTATAAAGTCCACCTTCAAGTGAGTTACAGTCTGCCTTAAGAGAGTTGTTTCTTTCCTCCTATCTAATACACCTAGAAAGGAAGCAGCTAGCCAGAGTCCTATATGCAAAAGCAAAGAGTATTACCTCCACCCCCTGCTTAAGTGATTTGTACAAAGCTGCAAAGCTAGCTGCTAACAGACTTAGATCTAGAACCCAGATCTAATTCTCACTTCAGTATTCCTTCCACTGAACAAGAGGCCTGGCAGTGCCTTTCCCCTCTGAGTAAACATAAGAAAGTCACTTGTAAACTCTCTGTGGTCATATTCTTCATCTGTCAAATTAGATAATATCTGTCCTATATATCTTAGAATGTTATTGTGAGGTATCATCATTCAATTCAGTCATTTTTCAGTCAAATCTAACTCTCCATGACCTCATTTGGGGTTTTCTTGGCAAAGATACTGGAATGGCTTGCCATTTCCCTTTCTAGGTCATTTTGCAGATGAAGAAACTGAGACAATCATGGTCACACAGCTAGTAAGTGCTGAGGCTAGATTTGAACTCAGGAAAATGAGTCTTCCTGACTCCGGGCTCAGCACTCTATCCACTGCTCCACCTAGCTGCCCCAGGTATTATCATATGGCTGTACTAATGAAGGTATTCACCCAAAATACCCTTCAAGGAAAATAACACTTTTTTTTTAATAATCTGAAAGGAAATTATCAACAAAGACCTAAAGAAGATTGAAATCAGTGAGTTAATAACCCAGTCATGAACAAACTTTTTCGCCATGCTTTTCTTTAGGCTAAGCCAATATAATCATCACAAAAGAAAAAACTTTGGCAAGTCAAAGTGAAGTCATTAGCAACTTGAGCTTTAATAAATGTGTGAATATAAATTTAGAAATTTTTTCCTTTATGTCCTCATCATTATTCATAAGCCAGTCAACATTATTTGAAAGCAAAGATAAACATTCTTTACAATGCTGGCAAGCACACTTTGTAGCACTAACTTACTAATGAACACCTTCCCAGCAGGGGGCCCTCACCTACTCACAAGAAAACACAGAAGCTAATTACTTGGGGTTATTTTTCCCCCAACTTCTTATTTTCTTTCAGGCATTAAAAGTACATCTGAAAGTATATGTACCCTTCAAATCAACTTTTCCCTACCTGGCTACACCATGGGAAGGAGGCAATGACCTATGAGGCTTTGAGCGAATCACAACTTTCCCAGTCTCAATTCCTAATCTGTAAAATGAGAGGGTGAAGCCAGATGGGTTTTAATGTGCCCTAGAGATCTAAATCCACGATCCTATAAACAATCCCACTCTGATTCTGATTTGTTAGTGAAAGATATCAATATGTGATTCTTTTTTTCTCCCCTCAAAATGCAATAAAGAAAATAGCCTAGAAATTAAAAACATTGAATTCTACAATAGTTTGTATCAGAGATTAAAAAAATAAACACATCAATGAGTTCTTCCATAACCTTCCTTATACCTGGAAATACTCTCATCACGCAAAACTCTGGGGATAAATAAGCATGTTACCTGTGATGATATAACAGATCTTTCAAAGTATCAGGGTATTATCTGCTATAAAAGAAGCAATATTAGGAATAGAGGGAGGGGCTGGATCTGTGATTTCATTGGCTTAGGAAGTTTCCAGTGAGGAATTTCTTCTATCAGTGAAGGTCAGAGCCCTCTCGTCAATTTATAGAGCTAGAGAGAGAGAGCACTGGGGTATTTGCCCAGGATCACACAGCCAGTGTAGGTCGCAGGTCTTTCTTGTTTCATGACTAGCTCTCTATTCACTGCCAGGGGTTCTTAATTTGGGATCTTTGGACTTGGTGTGTATGTGTATATGCAGATATAGATATAGATATATGTAGATATATACACATACATACATGCATACATATATAATATACACTCACTCATATATATGTTCACACATATATACACATATATTTGTGTATACATGTATATGTATATTTTAATAGCCATATTCCAACAAAACTGGTTTCCTTTGTATCATATTTTTATGCATTTAAAAATATTTTCCTGAGGAGTCCATGGCTTCACTAGACTGCCAGAGGGGTCCATGGCACAGAAAAGGTTGAGAACCCCTGCTCTCCACCATGCCGCGCTGCCTCTCCCTCGATGAGAAATACAATCAAAACACACATCCTACCAAGAGCAAAGTATAGGAGATGAAAGTCTGGAGTGAGGACAAAAGGTCACATTAGCAACCATAAGCCTCTACTATCTTCTGGTCTAGCACTAAACAAATGATTTTTTTTCTTTTTTTCTTTTTTTTCACTTTGAGTCTCAAAATAACCTTGGCTAAAATTATTCCTGAATAAGCTCCTTAAAGTTTAAAATAAAATGTTTTCCCTTCACATCACTTCATAAATTATGTTCTTGGAGACAACTGGTACTTTTTATTTTGAAGGAGGAAGAGAAATGTACCTTGCAATGTTTCTGTGCTGCATGGTTCATAACATTATCACCCACTATGTTCACTACAGCGAATGACAATCTTAATTTGTATTTCATTCAAGCATGGACTATTGCAACAGGGAACAAGCCTGTATTTAGAAGCTGAAAGATTAATTTTGTATTAATGTTATGTAGTTAAGTGTGATTTTCTAGTTTATGAAGACCAGGGTCATTATGAAGTCTTATAGTGCCACAGTGGGGGACTAACAGTTAGCTGGAGCCACAACTTGTGGCCATTGTTTAAATCAAACAAGGTGAGGACTTGAGGACAATAACAAGTAATAGAAACAATTGCTAATATTCATTTTGCCAATGATATTATGTAAGACCTCTTGTAATAAAACAATGGTGACTACCCTAATTTGAGGTTTACAAACACCCTGATAAATAGCTAAATTTTTTTTGGACTGGACCAAAATTTAATTTGGGGCAGCTAGATGGTACAGTTGAAAGAGTACCAGGACTGAAGCCAGGAAAACATATTCCTGAGCTCAAATCCAACCTCAGACACTTACTAGCTGTGTGACCCTGGGCAAGTCACTTAACCCTGTTTGCCTCAGTTTCTCCATCTGTCAAATGATCTGGAGAAGGAAATGGCAAACCACTCCAGTATCTTTCCCAAGAAAACCCCAAATGGAGTCACAAAGAGTTGGGCATGACTGAAATGACTAAATAACAACAGCAAATTTTATTTAATCATTGCAAGGAACTCACAGTAAGGACATCCCTCTGGGAGCAAGGCTTCTAAGCTTTTGTTATATGATGGGCCCCTCTGGTAGTCTGTTGAAGCCTATGGACCCTTTCTCAGAATAATATTTTTAAATGAATAGAACGAAAAACATAAGATTACACAGGGAAACAATTATATTGAAATACAGGTATCAAAATCTTAAAAAAAAATTCCCAGACCCCAGATTAAGAACCTCTGTCCTAGAGATACCTAGGAACCACTGGACCATCTCCAGTTGTCCTGATCTCTATCAGGCCACTGGACCCAGATGGCTCCGGAGGAGAAAGTGAGGCTGGTGACTGCACAGCCCTCCCTCACTTAAATCACCTGCAAGTTATGGCATCACCTCCCTGATGTCATGGTCCTCTGCAAGAACAAAAGACAAACCACACAACCACAACCACAACCGAGGAACCATCAGCACTTATTGATGACATGGTCAGACGATGCGTTAGCAATGTCACTTTGGCAGCAGACTAGAGGATGAACTGGTATGGGGAGAGAGAAGATCAATTAAGAGGCCTTTGCAGTAGACCAGTCAAGAACAGATGAGGGCCTGAACCAGGGTGGTGGCCTTGTGCATAAAAAGAAGGGGACAAGAACTAAAGAAGTTATGGAAGAAGAAATGACAAGAAATGGCCATTAAACAGATGAGTGGGATGAGTTAGAATGAGGAGTTTAAGGATAATACTAAGGTTCCAAATCTGAGTGACTCTATTTTTCTCTGTCTTAGTAGTAAGAGATGGCTAATTGTATACTGAATATTTTCACCTCATGTAAATTTCCCTTTGATTTAGGATACTGGATTGTGCTCTCCAAAATATTATTGTCCTCCTCATAGTGCATTTTTGCCCCAGTTCCAGTAAGTGCATATTTTATTTGTTTTAAAAATAACTTTTCATTTAAGTATTAGCTTCCAGAAAGCTCTTCTGGGTAGAAACTGAAACAGCCAGCAAAAAAAGTTGATGAGGGTCACTCTTCCTCACTTTTTAAAATCCCTTTCTAGTAAGTAGATCTCTTCTTAGTTTTCCCAGGGCTTAAAACCCAGCATCTACCAGATTTGTAATGACGTTGTCCCATTTTTAGGTACCACAAGGACTTAGCAGGGGCATCTAGGTGGCACACTGGATAGAGTACCAGGCCTGGAATTAGGAAGACTCATCTTCCTCAGTTTTAATCAGACTCAGACACTAGCTGTGTGACACTGAGTAAATGACTTGACCCTGCTTGCCTCTGTTTTCTCATTCGTAAAAGGAGCTGGAGAAGGAAAATGGCAAACCACTCTAGTATCTTTGCCAAGAAAACCTCAACTGGGGTCACAAAGAGTTGGACACAACTGAAATAACTCAACAACAGCAACGACAAAGGTACTTAGCAGCCCCTTTGGTAAAATTTGGAATGAAGTTTTCTTTGCTCCTTTTTGTACCTTTTCCCTTTTACCATTTCTCTCCCCAACCTCCATTTCAATGCTTTCATGCCCTCCCTTCTCCCAGGTCTTCTACTTTTTCTCCCCTTTACACTAGGACTCCCAAGTTAAAAAAAAAAAGGGGGGGATCTTCAGTCACTAACACTTTGGTGACTCTCAGGTGGTGACATTTACACTATTGGAACACCCGCATGGAGGAAAGGTTTGTGAGCAAATATGCCCTGCTTACAAGGCCCTGTATGAGACTTGGCATATCTTAGCTCATTGGTGACATCTTAAAGTATTTAGTAGCACTCACAGGAGAGGAGGAGGGAAGTATGTTTACAGTCAAATTATAGATGGGGGGTTAAACCCAGACAGCAAATAGTAGATGGCACAAGGAATCTGGCTTCCCATGAAAACTGTGATGCTTGATGAAAGCACCCTGGCATAAAAAAAGTTACCCAGAAGCCATAATTTCAAGATAGCCCTTAAAAATCTACATAAATTATTATACTCCAGCTCTTTGGGCTAAAAAGCAATCAGACAGTGAGATCAAAAGTTTAGTCAACACTACTTCCTCATGATTTAATGCTTCTGTTACATTTCCATGGGATTTTGTGCTTGGGAATGAATCTGGAGAGCATTTAATGATAATCCACAGTTATATTCTCCGAGCCCAGTGCTAGAGGTAGCAATAGCAAGGAGGAATGGAGATGCCAGGAAGATGCTAGGGGGAGCACTGATTGAAAGAAGAGGACTTGGGGAGGAATTTGAGAGTGGTTCAAAAACAAAGGACTTTCTCATTTTGTGCCGTCCATGTCATATCAAGGCCACTTCACAAATGTCTTTGTTCCATGTGCAGTACATCAGGAATAAAGGCTGCTGATACAGTACTATTGGTAGGATATTTTTAGAATCAACTTCTGTTTGTCACACCCTGATAACAAACAGCATAGAGAGTGCCTTTTATTAGAAGAGTTATTATGTACTAGCTATGACACTCTGAGGTCATTTAACCTCATCTGTAAAATGGGAACAATATCTTTGTAAGAAATGGAGGGCTTGGCAGGAAGTTGTATATATAAATATATATAGATACAACTCATGGGTGGCATGGGTAGGTTTGATCATCTGGGCCACCTTTGAAGAGGCTAGGAAAAGGCTCATTCCTATACTGCCAGCATGATAACTAAGGGGAGGGCAGGCAAAGTTTGAGACAGCTAAGTCTGGGACAATCTTTCCTCTAATTTCCAGAAGGGATATCAGACTATAACTTTGTCTGTTTGACCCCCTCAAATATCTCTGGTCTAAGGTATAAGCCTGGGTATGTCAAATCAACAAGTATCTGCTAAGAGCCTCCATGTGCCAGGTACTGTGCTAGGAAGATCACTGTGATAGCTGAATGAGGGATAGAATCAGGAGTTGATGAAAGGCTGTAGAGAGGGAGATGGTAGTGGTGGTGGTAGTGTCAGAGAAAGAAAAAAGTGAGATTGAGACAGAAAACAGGCCCACGCTTGGGTGAAAGCTGGGTTACACCTGTAATACCCACCTAGAGCAGCAGTGTGCTCAAGTGGATAGACAGCTAGCCTTGGAGTCAGAAAGACTAAGGTTAAGTGTTACCTCCAACTCAAATTGGCTGGGTGATCCCAGGCAAGTCATTAAACCTCTCAGTGAACCAGGCAACTCTAAGACTTTTAAATTGCATGGTTGGTGCTGATCTGTACAAAGACTTCCCTAATCCCCTCCTTCCCAACATCATCTTGTATCTAGCTATAGATTTACACCCTGCCAGGGAAAATCTCTCTTTTCATACTTATTGATATGAAAGAGGTGGAGATGCCAACCAAAAGAACACACCTGAAAAGCACAAGAAATCCAAGATGGCAACCACCTCAAGAAGACCTCAATGCCAGATGCAATTTGCCTGCAAGGCAACAAGCACCTAGTAAGGACATACTATGTGCCAGGCACTGTGCTAAGCAATTGACAAATGTTATCTCAACTAATTCTCACAACAACCCTGACAGGTAAGTGCTATTATCCCCATTTTACAGTTGAAGAAACTGAAACATAGGTTAAATGACTTGCCCAGGATCACACAGCTAGTATGTGCATGAGGTTGGATTTGAACTTAGGTCTTCCTGACTCCAAGCCTAGTACTCTTTATACTTTGCCACCTAGCCGAGTTTATCATAGGCACTGGAGACAGACAATACAAAGGCATGAAGATAGGAGAGGGAATGTCTGCCACATATAAGAAATAGCAAATAGGCCAGTATGGCTGTACTGTAAAGAGCAGGGAGGCAACGAATAAGTAATAAGGTCAGGAAGGTAGATTGGGTACAGATTTTAAAGAGCATCACACGCCAAACAGGAATTTATTTTTGTTCCTAGAAATGACAGGGATATAATGAAAGGAAGTTTCCCCAGTATTATATGGGGCAGAGTTAAGATCTGAATGAGTAATCCACACATACAAATTGTAGATAAAATGATGGAGAAAAGAAGAGAAATATCCAGCTCACTAAAATTCAGAAAGGGCACCTTCTAATGATGGTGAAATAGGTAAAAGGCAGGAAAGTGCCTTTGATTGACACCACCTGTTCTGTACTACTGACTATGGCAATGTACTAGTCTCAATACCCCGTAGCCATAGCACCCTGAAAGAGAATGGAACATTAGTTAACAATTGATAATAGTTTTTCTGAAGAACAGATCCTTTCAGATTCATAGAATCTTTTTTCCAAAATGTAGCGATGGACCTAGAGGATCCAGGGATAAGATAACT
Organism: Vombatus ursinus; assembly: GCF_900497805.2. Classification (NCBI taxonomy): domain Eukaryota; kingdom Metazoa; phylum Chordata; class Mammalia; order Diprotodontia; family Vombatidae; genus Vombatus; species Vombatus ursinus. Next base: position 2,190,086 of record NW_020945237.1, on the reverse strand, counting down.
GGTATTCATAAGACTTTTGATTCTGTTCATCAGTGATCCTCAACAAAATGAAAAAATACCACGGGAGATGGAGATAGAAGTGAATTTAGAGACCACCTAGTCCAATCCTCTCTTTTTATGGTTGAGAAAATCAAGGCCTAAGATAGTGAAATGACTTGTCCCAAAGTCACACAGTTAGTGTATGTCAGAGGCAGGATTCAAACCCAGACCCTCTGACTCTGGAGCCAGTACTTATTCCACTTTACCACAGTGCCTCCCTATTTGTGAAGTCATCCAGATGCTATTACTAGTTATTACATGACTATACTGAGTAAATCATTATTTATTTCTCATCATGAGAGACAGTGTTTCCTACCCTTCCTATCTTAATTAAATTAGAGGATTGGAGGAGAGAAATAAAGATGATGAAGGTGTTCAAAAATGAAAACTGAAAAAACTGTGAAAAAGAAAGCCTCAGAACCATCTCCAAGCCTAAGAAGGGCATTTCACAGGGAAATGTTTTCCATCTGTCCTTAGAGCAAAACCAACTAATTGGTGACAACAAAGTAGATTTAGGTTAGATATTTTATAACTCCTTGTGAGTTTGCCATATCTCCTCTGCTTAAGAGTCAGTTCCCTGAGGGCAAAGATGTATTAATTAGAGGTCACCTTTAGATTGAAACTACAGTTCATATCCCCTCTCTGGCACTTAGCAGTTGCATTACCAGGGGCAAGTCACCTAATATCTCTGAGCCCTAGCTTCTTCATCTATAAAATAGGGATTTGTTGTTGCTCAGTCTTTTTCAGTCATGTCTGACTCTTCATGACCCCATTTGGTGTTTTCTTGGCAGAGATACTAGAGTGGTTTGCCATTTTCTTCTCCAGCTCATTTTACAGATGAGGAAACTGAGGCAAACAGGATTAAATGACCTGCTCAGTCACATAGCTAGTATCTGAGGCCAGATTCGAACTCTTGAAGATAAGTCTTCCTGACTCTAGGCCAGCACTCTATGCACTATGGAGCCATCTAGGGATACTTGTACTAGAAACAGTACAATGTTGCCGATAGTGTATTAGACTTGGCTTTGGCAAGATCTGGATGTGAATACTCAGATACTGGCTGTGTGACCTTGGGCACATCACTGAACCCCTCATTTTCCTCATCTATAACCTCTAAGGTCCTTCTTATTTTAAATTCCTGAGCCTCTGACTACCTGTCTCCACAGGTCTGTTATTAAGAAAGCAGTTCATAAGTTTTGATGTACATAAAAGGCAAATGGTACCATCCATGTTGGCAATTAGCTCAACACCCTGCACAAAGCAGGGGCACAACAAAACCATGTGCTGAATATAACTTCCTAACAGCAAGTCATTCAGTGTTAGAATGGGTCATCCTTACAGTTCATGAGACATCCTTACTTAGAGTCTATAAAAATAGAATAGATTCATATCTCTATTTTATAATTTCATTCAGTCTTGCCCTAAAGTGGAAGGATAAATCATACGACATTTGAGAAGTCTTTGGAACCTTAGGCCACATCAGAGGTCCTCCCTCTCAGGTGTTTTGTGGTGAGGATTCTTTTTCCAGCCTGGATTGGACTAAATTACTACTGAGTTCCCTTCCAACTGAGTTCCCTTCCAGCTATGATGCTGTGGTTCCATAACCCTTACCGCTGCCAGTTTCCCTCCGTTCCTTTTGGTGACCTCTGCCCTGGGTTTTCTTACATCCTGTGCAAATGCTTTGTTTTTCATTATCCTACACAGGGCATTTCTGGGATCAAATAATCCCACTGATTTACCTCCTGCAACTGCCCCATCTAGAAAAAGGGAATGAAGACGAAGTCCCTAGACAGCTGAAATATAGCACTATCTGGGCATTTTTAGTTCTGAAATCCCTGAGATGTCTTCTTATTTGTACTGTTCACAGAATGGGCCTCCTCCCAAAAAGCCAGAAACTCAGTTTTAATAACCCACAGAATTCTGCAGTTTGAGGGGAAACCTCCAAAGCTTTTGAGATTTTGCCAGTCTCCAGCAGGTTTTTATTGGCCGTTGGACGTGTTTGAAAATTTTTACTTGCTGTTCAGTTTAATACGTGGAGAGAGGTTTCTAAAATGACCTGCCTCAGGCCTCACAGCATTATCTAGAATGAAAACATAAAACTCTGCAACCTAGTAAAACACAAAAGAGAAAGGAAGATGGTAGAGCAGACTCCAGAGATTCTTAATAAACCCTCTCCATGCCCCATCATATAAATTTTGGAAGGAAATTCTTTTTGTTTTCCTACTCACCTTGGATTTTATAAAAGTGGTTAAGGGACTTTTTGCACCTTATTCCTCTTTATACCTAGCATTCTATGCAAGTGAACCTTGCTAAGATTATATTTTTCTAATCCCCTGAGGCACTGACATGTGTTCACAAAAGTGTATACAGACACACATGAATACATATATGCAAGCAAACACACTAATTTTTAAAGGAAATACATAATATGTAGCTTGTAGATGCCTCCATCAAAAAAATTGCCTATTCTTTTCATCATCCTGTGACCTTCAGGACACATCAGGATGGGTTTTCCCAGTTCTCCAGACTCCTCTTCTTTTGAGGAATTTCGATACAGTCCCTGTGTGCAAAAATGGGGCATATTAGGAGCTCAGTGTGTAAGGAAATGCAGTAATATGAGTTGTCTCAGATTGTACCCCCAAAGGTCACATGGGAAAAGGCATTTAAGGAAACTGTGATAAGGTATTGACTGGGAAGATTAAATGACCCCATCTGATACATCGGCAAGATGTGATTCAAAGGGCCAAGGCTTCATTTTGGTAAACCAAATTGAAAGGAAAAGAAGCTTACTTTAAATCCGCTTTCTTCAGGCAAGTTGGTTTCCATAGCCACAGGGCTCTCGACCAGTTGGTTTGGCTACTGACTGCTGGGGTCCAGCAAAATGGTCCTTACCTTCCTCCCCCAGTGATTGGAGGATGATCTGGAACACCTCTTTGGAAGTAGGAGTCAGACTGTGGTGCTAGAGTTTATCCAAGAAGGAGCTTCTGCTCAGATAGATGTTAGGTTATTTTACTCAGCTCTTTGGCTTAGGATAGGCATCAGAAAAGGGGGAAGGTAACAGTTCCTAATTTGGGGGAGAGAAATTGATGGATGTATCCTTATGTGAGGAGTTGAGATGGAAGAGGAATTCTGTTCCAGAGTTCTTTCGAGGCCAGCCTGAAAGAGACACACCTCAGGATCCCCAATTCTGTCTTAGATGTTTTCACATCTATCTTAAGCCCAACCAAAATAAGAAAGCAGAAAGAAGTTTGGCAAAATGCACCGAAGACAAACAGCCTGATATGTAGCTTCAAATCAATTATTTTCAAGATAAACACAGTTAGGTTTGGAAGGGAGACCCCAGAACTCCCTATAGGGTGAGACCTCGGAATATCACCTCCATGGAGGGAAGATAGAGGTCCTGGGACAGCCATCTGATAGTTTTATATTTTAATTGTTTATTCCTGGTAACTAGGTGTTAGACTCTGTTGTCCCTATCATCCAACTAGGTGTTAGACTCTGTTGTCCCTATCATCCTATAGTGCTGCAAGTGTTCCCGCACCCTTTAAATTTTGGTGCCCTGGCACACATCCCTGATCCCTTCAGCCTACTTATACCTCTGGTCCTCTGATGTCCCAGGTTTATTCACAGCTCCCCTGATCTAATTCCTTCCCTTATGCCATAACCTAGATCAATTCTTAAAGTCCTCCTTTTCATACCATTTCTGTTTTTAAATGCTAACACCACAGAGAGAAACAGTGACACCAAGGCAGACTCACATCTCACAGATGTCTTAGCAATACTCACATGCATGTCAAATGGCAAACAAGGTGAAAACAAGCCCTTTGTTCCAGTTTAAAAATCTATGTTCAGGGATAAAAGAAATAAAATGTGGAAAGAAAAAGAGAATTTCTTCCCAAAATGTATATAATGGAGGCATGAAGGAGATTTGTTTTAAAAAAAAATCTCTGGAGCTGGGAGACCAGTCAAGATAGTAGAGTAGGAGGAAAATAGCATAGTCCAACTTCTCTGCTAACTACACAATGTCTCAGACAAATGCCAGACCAAGTAGTGAACAGAAATCTAAGAAAAAACCAAAGAGGGTCATCTTTTCTGCCCAAGATCACAAACTTGACCCAAAAGCAAGAGACCAAGGTAGGAAATGTGGAACAGGGGTGGTCTGGGATCATGGAATTAGACCCTAGGAGTGGAACAAGGGGAATTGGGATCTCAGACTCAACCCTGGTTGAAAAGGGCCACAGCTCTGTCACTCAAACACTGTGACAGGTGGGTTGATTGAAATGACTAAGGAAACAAAAGTTTGAGCTTCCGAGCATACAGATTTATTAAGCAACACATGCCAATTGCATAACAAATCAGGATCAGGCCTGGACCCCAAATACAGAAGGAGATACATTTTTATACATTAAAAGAAAACAATTAACAGGATATAAGCCAGAGTGCAAGATTAGGTAATCTGATTTATAATTGGACAAAAGATTAGGGACTTTTCAAGTTGGAGAGGGAGAGCAAATAGGTGCAACTCCCTGAAATCAGAAAAAAGAAAGGCCCCAGGGCAGCTAGATGGTGCAGTGGATAGATCACCGGCCCTGGAGTCAGGAGGACTTGAGTTCAAATCCGGCCTCAGACACATAATACTTCCTAGCTGTGTGACTCTGGGCAAGTTACTTAACCCCAATTGCCTCACTAACAGAAAGAAAGAAAGAAAGAAAGAAAGAAAGAAAGAAAGAAAGAAAGAAAGAAAGAAAGAAAGAAAGAAAGAAAGGAAGAAAGAAAGAAAGGAAGGAAGAAAGGAAGAAAGGAAGAAAGGAAGAAAGGAAGAAAGGAAGAAAGAAAGAAAGAAAGAAAGAAAGAAAGAAAGAAAGAAAGAAAGAAAGAAAGAAAGAAAGAAAGAAAGAAAGAAAGGAAGGAAGGAAGGAAGGAAGGAAGGAAGGAAGGAAGGAAGGAAGGAAGGAAGGAAGGAAGGAAGGAAGGAAGGAAGGAAGGAAGGAAGAAAGGCTCCACTTCTCCCCTCCCCAAGTGTCTGCATTTAGTAAAAGGAGCAAGGAAACAGTGACTGACCAGGACAGGATCAGTTTTCAGATAAGACATGTGGGTTCCTTGAGAAGCATAATTGTGAGAAAACTTCTTGCATCAATCTTCAGATCTGACTAGGTTTCCAGTGAGCATAACCTAGGTCCTTAGTTAAGGCTACAGGTAGAAGTGATCTAGCTTCCCAGCCATGCAGGGCTAGGTTCAAACAATGCAATAAAGTTTTCTCACAATTACCATAATTGAATAAAGTTCTCTCACAAGACAAAATTTGGACTAGACCCATTATTCAATAGAAAGGGAACTGAACTAGATCCAGAATTGAGTCACAAGATAGAGAGTCAGTATAGTTCACTCAATTCCCACACTTCCCTCCACACAGGAGAGGAGATCTTAGATTCAACACCCACTCCTTTCCAAGAATTGGGCTTCAAAGCTCTCCCTCAGATCCCTTGGAGAGAAGATTTGAGAATGAGCTCTCAGGCATAAGGGCTATAGTTCTATTACTTGGACATAGCCCTTGGGAGAAAAACAGACCTCAGAGATAATAATGATGATAATGATAATAATAGTACCTACTATGTGCCAAGTATTGTGCTAAGCACTTTACAGATATTATCTCATCTGATCTTCCCAACAACCCTGGGAGGTAGATGCTATTATTATCCCCATTTTATAATTGAGGAAACTGAGGCAAACAGAAGTTAAATGACTTGATTAAGGTCTCACAGCTAGTAAGCATCTGAGGCTGAGTTTGAACTTGGGACTTTCTGACTCCAGACCCAGAACTCTGTCCATTGTGCCACCAGCTGCTTTATTTAGAATTTTCATTCCCATTCTGAAGGATCTAAGATTTGGTCCCCATTCAAGGAATAAGGCCTCAGTGCTGTTCCTCAATCCCAGGAGGGGTAATCTAATACATAGTTCCCAGGTACAGGAGTCATAATGGTCAAACTCTGTCTTGTCTTAGAGATCAAGACAACAGATAAGACAGGTCAGCTCCACATGAAGTCACAACAACCAGATCAGAAACGTGCAGAGCTGAGCCCCAATACGAAGTCCCATTCCAGGAAGTAAGGCTAGAAGAATAAGTAAACAAACAAACAAATAAACAAAAAGCTATTATGATGCCAAGGATGCCCAAGACACAAACCCCGAAGCGGAAAGTAACTCCAAAAAGTCCTGTGAGCAAAGCCTAGGAGAAAAACACAACTTGGCCACAAGATCAACTAGAATTCCTAGGAGAAATAATACAACAATTTTTTTAAGAGTTAAAAAAGAGTATTATAAATGTGAATGCTAGAGGAAAGAATTGGAGGGGGGTGGGGTGAGAATTATGGAAGAAAAACTTAGAAAGATAATTAACAGTTTAGCATAAGAGGTACAAAAGCTTACCCAAATAACAGATTCCCTGAAATTTAGAATAGACCAAACAAAAGTTAATGAATGCATGAGAGAATAAGAAATACCTTTAAAAATTAAAAGGTTGGTAAAAATAGTAATATATGTATATATATATATATATATATATGGTATTTCATGTCAAAAACAGCTGATCTGTAAAACAGATCAAGAATAGATCGTTTAAGAGTCACTGGACTACCTGGAAACCACAACCAAAACAAAAGTCTGGATATCATACTTCAAGAAAAGAAAACTCTCCCAGCATATTAGAACAAGAAGAAAAAGTAAAAATAAAAAGAATCAATTGATCACTTCCAGAAAGAAACTCCAAAAGGAAAACTCCCAGAGACATCATAGTCAGTATTCAGAGCTTCTAGGTCAAAGGAAAAAAAACACAAGTAACCAGAAAGAAAGAATCCAGGTTTCAAGGAACTACAGTCAGTATCACACAAAATTTAACAGCTACTACATCATAGAAATGGTGAGCATGGAGTGTATGTCACAAAAAATATAGACCAAAGATATAAACTTGAAACCAAGAATAACTTACCCAGGAAAACTGAGAATAATTCTACAGGGAAGAAAATGGATCTTCAATGAAATAGAGGACTTCCAACCATTCCTGATTGAAAAAAAAAAAACAGAGCTGAGTAGAAACTTTGAAATGCAAACATGGAAATCCATTGAAACATAAAAAGGTAAATATAAGGGGAAAATTAGAAGAGTCTTTATAAAGACTGTTTATATTCTATTAGGGGGAGGAAAGGATATTACAAGGTCCCTTTAAAAAACCCTAATGTCAACAGGTATGATAAAGGGAGTCAAATAAGACAGAAGACCTAAGAGTGGTTTTGTTATGTTTTGATGATGATGGGAAAAAAAGGGAAATGGCGGGGGGAAATGACTCACTGGTGGGGGGAGGATCAAATTCAGGGAGGGGGAACTTGTTATTTCATATAATTAAGGTGAAGCAAACAGAAGTCTGCACAAATACAGAAGAGGCAAGGGAAGCAGGCCTCATTTGAACCTCACTTTCATATGAATTGCTTATTAAAGAGTAGAAAACACACATCTCAAGTTTCATGTAGAAATACATTCAACTAAATAGGGAAATAGGAAGCAACAGGAAAGGGGATAGAGAAAAATAAAAAAGGGACAGCAGATTCAGAGAAGGATTAGTCAAAAGTAAAGCAAACCCTAAGCTTGGAGGGGTATCTTGAAGAGGGTTTTAGGAAATAAAGGGAAAGAGGGAGCAGGGAGCAAAGAGAAGGAAAAGTGCAAGACAATAAGATAGAAGGCAATATTAATAATATAATAATGATCCTAAATGCAAATATGAATGGGATGGTCTAAATCCATAAAATTGAACAGGATAGAAGAATGGATTAGATAACAGAATCCCTAAATACATTGTTTACAAAAAACACTCTTGAAACATAAAGATACTCAGAATTAAAGAATTGGAGGAAAATCTATTATGACTCAGCTGAATTTAAAAAAAAAAAAGGATTAACAGTCATTATGTCAGACAAGACAACAGCAAAAATAGACTCAATTAAAAGAGATAAATAAGAAAACTACATTTTGCTGAAAGTTATTATAATGAATTAAGTTTAATACTTAAACTACATGTACTGAGTAGCATATATAACCTAAATATAAATTATTGTAAAAAAAAAATTAGAACAAGAAGAAACTACTTTTCAGATCTATTGATAGGGGAAAAGTTCATGACCAAACAAGTGATAGAAAGAATCACAGAAGACAAAATGGGAAACTTTGAGTATATAAAATTTTAAAAGTTTTGTGCAAACAAATCCAATGCAGCTAAGATTTGAAGGAAAATGATTGGGCGGGGAGAGGAGGGGAGAACTTTGCAGCAAGTTTCTCAATTAAAAGTCTCATTTTCAAGCTATATAAGGAACTGATTCAAATTTTTAAGAATAAAAGTCGTTCCTCAATTGACAAATGGTCAAAGTATTTGAACAGGCAGTTCTCAAGGGAAGAAATCTAAGCTATCTCGAGCAATATGAAAAAATGCTACAAATCACTAATAATTGGATAAATGCAAATTAAACCAACTTCAGGTTCCATTTCATATTAATCAGACTGGCGAAGATGACCAAAAAAAAAAAAGAAAAGAAAAGTGACAAAAGTTAGAAGGGTTACAGGAAAAAGACATAGTGATGAATTGTTGGTAGAGGTGTGAACTGGTCCAGTCATTCTGGAAAGCAATTTGGAACTACGCTCCAAAAGTTACTAAACTGTGCATACTATTTGACCTAGTGATACCACTGCTAGGCCTACACCCCAAAGAGATCATAGAAAGAGGAAAAGATCCTATATGCACAAAAATATTTGTAATATCTCTTTTTGTAGTTGAAAAAAACTTGAAACTAAGGGGGTACCCATAAATTGAAAGATGGATGAACAAATGATAGTATATGAATTTGATGAAATACAATTATGTCACAAGAAATGAAGAAAGTGATGATTTCAAAGAAACTTGGTAAGACTTGTAAGATCTGATGCAGAATGAAGTGAGCAGAACCTGAATAATTTATACTATAACATCAATATCGTTAAAAAAAATTCTGAAAAACTTAAGGACTCTAATAAACCATAATTTCAGAGGGCTGGTGATAAAGAATGCTACCTACCTCATGACAGAGAAGTGACTGACATATGCAGGATGAGACACATTTTTGGACATGACCAAAATGGAAATTTGTTTTCCATAATATAGTTATTTCTTAAAAAGATTTTGTTTTATATTGTTTTGTTTTGTCTTTTTCCAGGGGTAAGGTGGGAGGTGAAAGAGATTTTTAAAAATTAAATTCTTGATCATTAAAAAAATAAGATCTAATTTTTAAAAAAATCTCAGGAGTGCTGTCTGCCATCTTCTTTGCTCTTTTGTCTTCCACTTCTGATATCTTATGATCTGTGCAGACTTTGGAGTCATCAACATAGAATCTGTTGTTCATGGGTTCACTAAATCTAAAGTTGAAAAGATCTTTAAGGTCATCTAATTTTACAGATTTTAATTTTACAATTTTGCAGATGAAGAAACTGAGACTTAGGGAGATTAACCAACTTGCTTGAGTTCATACCAGTAGTAGGCAAAGATGGAGTTTGAATCCAGGTTTTCTGATTCTAGAGTCACTAGTCTTTCCAGTACCATGTGAAACCATTTAATTTAAGTCAACATTTATTAAACCCTGTTCTAGGCATGGATAAGGTGTGAGAATAGATAAGGAGCAACTATATAGAAAGAAGAGAATAGGTAAGACACTGGGCCTTGGAATATGCCCATATTTCGACACCAAGAGGAGGAAGCAATATGAGACACTGAAGGAACATCTAGACAGGTAAGAAAGGAGTAACAAGTCATACAACTTTCATGATAAAAAAGTTTCTGTAAGTGGCAATTAGCTCAAGCTACAGAGAGATTAAGAAGAATGAGGACTGAGAAGAGACAATTGTATTTAACCAAATGAAGGAACCAGTCTTAGTAGAATGTTGTCATTGAACAATATTTGACAGACACTTATTGATAATAACATTATGCAAGATATGTTAATAAATAAATGTTGGTTGAATGAATGAATGAATGATCTCAATGGAGCAGTGGGGACAGAAGTCAGATTGTAGGAGTTCAAAAAGGGAATAGATGAGAAGTGTAGGTGGTGAATATAGACCACATATTTGAAGAATTTGGCAGAAAAACAAAAAGAAAATAGCTAATAGCTAAGCCAGTCAGCAGCATCAACAAAGGTATTTTTGTTTTTAAAGACTGGGCAATAATTTTGTCTATTTGGCAGAAAATAAAAGTTTGCCATTTAACCAGCCATCCCAGTTCTTAACTTTTATGACTTCTAATTCGAATCACAAGGAAAACTCCAGTGCTTAAGACAATGTATTGCCAGTCTTTCTTTTAAATGTGTCATCTTTGACACATGCTTGCCAAGGTTGCCCTGGTAAATATTTAACAACCAGTTCTCTGGAAGAAAAATACATGGGTATACAACAGGCTTTTCAATTTGATCTGCTTTCTTAACATTTTCTTGATAACTTTCTTAAGTCTAGATAATTAATAAAACAATGAATCAAGTCCTGATTTTTAGCATTTGCCAATTTTCAAGGTATAAACACTCTCACAGAAAATTTAGCAATCAATTCTCTCGAGCTAGTAAAAGCTGGTGCCAGTCCCCCAATGCATGTATATGAGACTTAGATTGAAAACTCTAATACCATCCAGTCCAATCCCTTCATTTTACAAATTAGGAAATTGACACACATGGAAGTTTAATATTTAAAAAGGGTTTTACATATCTTATTTCACTTGAGCCTCACAGCAAACACTCTCTAAATAGACTTCTAACCCTGTTTTAAAGATGAGGAAACAGAAACTTAGAGGTTAAGTTATGAGCCTGTGGTCACATAGCCAATAAGGGCCAAAGTTGGGATACAAATCCACATCTTTCTAACTCCAAGTTCAGCCCTCTGTTCACTAGGCCTTCCACCTCATTGACCCCCCACTCTGAAAATGTTGAAGTTGTTCAAGAAGACTAATATTTTATTCTGCTAATATTTTATTTTATAATTATAATCACTAGAATGTTCTTTTTTTCAAGTCTTTTAATTTTTGGATGGACTGCCCAATCAGCACATGCTACTAACTGATTGGAAAGAGCTACGTTCAAATCCCAACTCTGACACTTGTTGTCCATGTAACTTTGGGCGAGTCACTTAATTCACCTGGGCCTCAGTTTCCTCATCTTTAAAATGAGAGGGCTGCACTAAGTGATCCCTGAAGCCCCTTCTTGTTTTAGATCTATGATCCTATGAACTCTCTAAGAATTCAATTCAATAAACATTTTTTCTACCTATTATAACTAAAACATTGTAGGAGAATAGAAGATAAATAAGAAATGTTATCATCTTCAAAGAGCTTACAATCTAGTTGGGGAGATGAGACCACACATAAATAAATAAATACAATATACAGTGAAATGGGGCAAGTGTTGCAGGAAGCTTTCCCTGATTATTTTAGTCTATTACTTTCTTCCCTCTCTCAGTTCCTATGGGAATCTCTTATCCTATGACAGACAACTTGGCACTTAATTATATATTGTACTGTTGTCTTTTAAAGCTTTCTAATATATGTGTTGGTCATTGTTCTCATTCCTTTCCTATACTATCTTATATCATACTATACCCTCATACTATTCTTATATTATAAACTCCCTAAGGGCAAAAACTGTCTTACACTACTCTTGTATACCTCCATACATCCCAGCACAGTGCCGGGCACATAACAGATACTCAGCAAACACTTAATTGATTAATTACTGCGATGTCAAAAGGTTCCACCACAATTCTAGCCTTAACTGTTATAATTCCAGGGTTATTTATTATCAAGTTTCTTTAATACTTACTAGTTGACTAAACTTGGAGTTTTAGAATACTGAGCGACTCTCTTGTATAAAGGGATCTTTCTAATATCTTTCAAAAATGACTTAAAATTATTGTATATTAAAATATATTTAATTAATAGTCATTATAATTTAATAAGTGAAGGATAACCAATGAGCAGACTTCCATGTGTCATTGGAATGTACATAATGTCAAGAGAACACAAGAAAAACCTCCACCCTGGGTGGATCCCCTTTGGAGAATTTATGGGAAGACATGGATGGGATTCACACAGAATTGGAAGACATAGAGGAATTGCAATCTTCATTATTAAAAGGTTTACCAATGTTGATGAACTTATAGCAGTATTGGAAAATTGGAGTATCACTCAGTGAGCTACTTTGGTTCTTTCCAAAATGGATTGCTTTTTTGGATCAGTAATTCAATCAACAATTATTAAACACCTATTATGTGCTTGTCACAGTACTAGGTGCTGGAGATATAAAGTCCCTGTCTTCAAGGAGTAAACTAACAGGGAAGATGACATGTATGTGTATTCATTTAGACAAAACATATGCAAAATAAATGGTACTAGCAACTGGCAGACCATAAAAAAAGTTATGCAGAAGGTGGTGCTTGACCCGAATCTTAAAAAAAAACAAGGATTCCAAGAAGTGAAGGTGGAGAGGGAGTGTATTCCAGGCCTGGGGAATAGGCAATGCAAAGGCATATGGAGACAAGAGATTGAGTGTAGCATGTTAGGAACATCATGAAAGTCCATTTGTGGGTACATGATTTAGATATAAAGGCTGATACTATAGGCAAACTGAGAGAGCAAAGAATAGTTTACCTGTCAGATCCATGGAGAACAGAAGAATTCATGACCGGACAAGAGATAGAGAACATTACGAAAAGCAAAATAGATAATTTTGATTACATTAAATTGAAAAGGTTTTGTACAAACAAAGCCAATGAAACTAAGATTAGAAGGAAAGTAGAAAATTGGGAAAGAATTTTTACAACCAGTCTCTCTGATAAGGGCCTCATTTCTAAAATATATAAAGAATTAAGTCAAATTTATAAGAATACAAGCCATTCCCCAATTGATAAGTGGTCAAAGGATATGAACAGACAGTTCTCAGATGAAGAAATTAAAGCCATCTATAGTCATATGAAAAAATGCTCTAAATCACTATTGATTAGAGAAATGCAAATCAAAACAACTCTGAGGTACCACATCACACCTATCAGAATGGCCAACATGACAAAACAGGGAAACGATAAATGTTGGAGAAGATGTGGGAAAATTGGAACACTCATGCATTGTTGGTGGAGTTGTGAAATGATCCAACCATTTTGGAGAGCAATTTGGAACTATGCCCAAAGGGCTATAAAAATGTGCATACCCTTTGACCCAGCAATAGCACTTCTAGGGCTATATCCCAAAGAGATCACACAAATGGGAAAAGGACTTACATGCACAAAAATATTCATAGCAGCTCTTTTTGTGGTGGCAAAGAATTGGAAATTGAGGGGATGCCTGTGAGGGATTGTCTGATGTTGGCTACTGCCACGTGCAGGTTGTGGCAAGATGGGGTAGGAACAAGATATTAGGAAGTAACCGGAGCTCACGCTCCTGAGGCAGTGGGCAGTGCTATGTGGAGCTGTGATAAGCTGGGGAAGGAACAGGATACAAGGAAGTAGCCGGAGCACGTGCTCCTGAGGCAGGGGGCTGTGCCACGTGGGAGTGGGACGGCAGAGAAAGAGTTCCCTTTGTCTAGTCCTCTCCCTAGGTGCAGCTTTAACCCCAGACGCCTCCTTCCAGTATCTGGGCCTGACTTCCTGGGTCACTGTATTCTCCCTTTGTCTATGCACTAACCCCAGACGTTTCCTTCCTGTATCCGGTCCTAGCCTCCTGCGTCACTTCCTCTCCCTTGGTGCAGCGCTAAACCCAGACATCCCCTTCCGGTATCTGACCCTACAATCAATGACTAGTAGGCGGGCTGAGGAGGAGGGGCTAAGTAGGTACTTAAGGGACAGTAGTGGTCAGAGCTAGCTCTCTCTTGCTCCTGCTCTCTTGCTCTTGCTTTCCTGCTTGGCCTTGCTGTGATGGCCTCTGAATAAAGCTAGAGTGTTTGCACCTCCTGATCGGCTCGTCTCTGTGTTTATCCAGGTGGGCACCAAAGACTGGTAAGTATGACTCTGGCAGCCTGCTCCTTATAGGAGGAGAGTGCACGGCGCGGCCGGCACCGATGCCCATCCATTGGGGAATGACTGAGCAAGTTGTGGTATATGAATGGGATGGAATACTATTGTGCTATAAGAAATGATGAACAAGCTGACTTCAGAAAAACCTGGAAAGACTTGTATGGTCTGATGCTGAGTGAAGTGAGCAGAACCAAGAGAACGTTGTACACAATAACAGCCACATTGTGTGATGACTAATATTGATAAACTTGACCCTTCCCGGCAATACAAGGATCTAAGACATCTCCAGAGGCCTTGTGATGGAAAATGCTATGCACACCCAAAAAAAGAACTATGGAAGTCGAATTGTTATTTTTTTCTCTTCTGTTGAGTTTTGTTTCCTCTTTCTGATGGTTCCTCCTATTGGTTTTAATTTCTACTTACAACATCACTAATGTGAAAATATGTTTAATATGAATGTAAATGTATAGCCTATATCAGATTGTGCACTGTCTTGGGGAGGGTGGTGGAGAGGAAGGGGGAGAAAAATTTTAAACTCAAAAGCATATGAAAGTGATTATTGATAAATCAAAATAAATTAATTAAAAAAAAAGTCCATTTGGCTGGACGGTCAACAGCACAGAAATAGGTAACGTGCAATAATGCTGGAAAGGTAGCATAGGACCAGGCTGTGAAGCATTTTATATGCCAAACAAAGGAATTTAGAGTTGATACCACAGGTAACAGGGAGCCACTGGAGTTTATTGAGTAGACGAGGTTACGTGGTCATACTTGAGCGTTAGGAAAATCACTTTGACAGCTGTGTGAAAGACAAATTAGAGTGGACGGATAATTGCATAGGTCAAAAACAAAAACAAAAACAAAGCATTCAGATTAAGCAAGAAAGAAAACTTCATGGAACATTTTGTTGTTATTTAGTTGTATTCAGCGATGTTCAACTTTTCATGACCCCTTCTTGGGATTTACTTAGCAAAGATACTGGAGTGGTTTGCCATTTCCTTTTCCAGCTCATTTTACAGATAAGGAAAATAAGGCAGACAGGATTAAGTGATTTGTCCAGGGTCACACAACTAGTAAGTATCTGAGGCAGGTTCTGAACACTGGTCTTCCAGACTCCAGGCCCTGCACTTTATCCAAGGAGACCTCTAGCTGCCTTCAACATAGTCTCCTGGAACAAAGGACTTTGCAATTTTGTAAAAACAAAAATGAATATATTTTATCACGCTTCTATTGTTAGTGAACATCTGATATTATTATAGAAATAATTTCTAAGCCATGTTGTGTAAACATCCTGGATGTGTATTCCTATTGCATTTTTCAATTAAGCAATGGAAAAAAGAAAATGTACTACTCTGGACTGCAAATAGACAAACTCTAACACTAGCAGTTTTTCACCCAGACTAGTCCTCTCTCACACTCAGTTTCCATCATAAAGAATTATGTTTCTAGCTACACTGAAAATGAATAATAAAACTGCAATGCACTTAATATAGAACTGTGAAAGTTTATGTTTGAATTTTGGAAACTAAATTGTAATAGTTTATCTTTGTTGTTCACTTGTACTAAAAATGTTCACATTTAAATCACTTTTAATCTTTCATTTTCCAAAAGAACTACATAGCTAATTTTCACTGATGATTAAACATATCCAAAGCTTGAAGCTTGAAATTTTTTATGTTATCAGGACCCAGAAGTATGGATGAACAAAACAAAAAAGAGTTAATTTTCTATTCTTGAAACTCAAGAGGTATAAAACATCTACCTTGCATGTTCCTTTATCAACAATCTTCAGTCACGAGCAGCTTAACTGTACCACTTGCAAGAGACAAAATCCCAAGTGTTTAGGAGTTTTATTTTATAATTTAGGGGAAAATGCTAACTTACTCAAAGTTTAAGATAAGTCTGACATTAGAGTTATTTCATCTTGTATACTGGGATTCCAAGAATTCCTCTTCTGAAAGAAAGAGGATAAAAGGCAGGAAAGGAAGATAATAAAAGGAAAAGAAAAGAAAAGTAGCTATTTCATTCTTGCAAATTAAATGTGTGTGTGTTCTAAAGTCTCTGATTTTGAAAATTGTACTGATTAAACTGCCAATTTTTGAAATTTTTTTCCACTATATTTAGTGCAATCGGAAGTATTAGTATGATTTCTGCTTGTTCACTGAGTACTTCCAACTAAGTAGGGGAGGTGTCTGCTCTTTGATCACAACGCTATTTTGGATTTAGAGGAAAGCAAATGATAGAATAAAGTTCTATTTTTCTATGATGTAATATTTTAAGAGGTATCAGAAAAGACTGTCTCCACATTCAATCACCTAAAAGCTCATAAGATGGACAGACTGAAAAGTAAACTATATGAAGATAATTTAGAAAAGTAGTGCATATAAAATTAAAGGGTACTAAAATGAATTGATACTTAAATTATGAAATTACGAGAAGGGGCAGGCACGCCTGATGCTTTGGATACTCATCAGGAAAGACTAAGATGGCAGCCAGAAATGAGGGCACAGTCACACTTAAATAAGCCAGAGATGATGTAGGGGCCAGTGGCACAGAAAATCCAGAGAAAACCTGCAAAAAAGAGGTACAGGGGCAAACAGTATGAGGACGGGGGTGGGGGATGATAAAGTAAGACAGGCAGCAGTAAAGTAGAGATCAGGAGGAGAGAGGCACAGAAAGTAACTCCCATAACCATGGATTAGAGTAGGGAGAACTTTGCAGCATGGACTCAGATGGAGATGGAAGAGTAATGGGGAAAGAGGAAGTGCAGGAATTTGGGGTCTCATTTTTATAGGGTTTTTGGAGAAACAGACTAACTTTTATCTATGCTACCTTTGGTTGGTTCATTAACATACCCAAACTGTCTCAAAGTTATCAGCAAAACTTCCTAGTTAACATATTCATGTCATCTCAGAGTTATGTGTATCATTTAATGTTCTGCTGGTCTTACTGTGGATATCTGGAACTTGTCTGAGATTTACATGTCATAGAACCAAAAAATTCTGACAACAAACCCTAGATAGCTTCCCCTGATTGAACACACATTACCAGGATGTGATTTTTGGTTAATATATGATACAGTTTGTAAATTATGCTCCTTTGATCTTTGAGATGGTTTGTACATGACTTCTGGGTTCCCTTTGTAATCTTACTTCCTGCTATTGCCACTTTATATTGGCTACTAATAATCTTAATTTATGGACTAGAAGGGGAGAGGATATGTGTCAGGGAACCAAAACAGGATACAATTTTAACACATAAATTTCCATTTGATACTTTGATACTTCACTTAGAAAGTATAACTTCGAAGAATATATATGTAACACCTGCTTCAGAGGCCTTTCTTACAGATTTACTATAAGATTTTACTGTTGATTGTTAATGTAGCTTTAAGAGCCAAAAGGAATATTTAAGATTTTACAGTTGGAACTAGCAGTTTTTGAGAAACTGAAAAAAATTAATGAAGATGGTTTGAGAAAAACTGTGAAGACAGAATAAGGAAAAGCTTCTTTCTTGGGAAAGCTATCTGTTTTATGTGGTGAAACATCATAAATATACACTGTTTTATATTATTTGAAATGTAAATATACTTTGTATATAGTTTATAAATATATTGTTTTATATAAAAATATACTGTTTTATATGTAAGGACTCTTAACCTGGGGGTCCATGGGCCTATAAAAAATCCATAAATAGATTGTAGGGGGTCTGTGAACTTGGATGTGAAAATGATATCTTTATTTAATTATCCTTTAAATGGAATTTAGCATTTCCTTCTATTATGACTTTTTAAAAATATTATTCTGAGAAGGGATCCATAGGTTTCACCAGACCACCAAAGTGGTCCATGACATTAAAAAATAAGTTAAGAAGCCCTGCATTATAAAGAGGATTTTGTGAGAAATGAGTCTAGAGATTTTTAAGAATTATGGCTTGAGAGAAACTATAGAAGATGGAGCAAGAATACAGAGGAACTTTCTTTCCTGATTGAACTTTTTTAACCTCAATCTTGAGAAGAAGATAAAACAGAATTCTTGAGAATTTCTTGAGACTTTACTAAGTACTGTGAGTGAACTGAATGGTGGGACTATGTCTCCAGAAGTAAAGAAGGCTTATCTGTAGTTAAAGCAACAGGAGACTCTGGCTGTGATCATTCTCACAGCTAAAGCATTATAAACAAGTATTTCTGTTGTTATTTGTTACATTGTTAACAAGTTACATAATCAATAACTTTAATATTTATTTAACTAGGCCATTAGCCTCTTTCATAATTCTGAACCCTATTTTCCAAAATAATTTTTGCCATCTTCCCCTGTGATCTCACTTTGAAGTCATTACTTACTGAAATATATTTTCAGTCATCCTTCCCTATGATCTCATACTGAATATCAAGTAGGCTTAATATTCAATACACAGTATTAAATTCAATTCATGGTATTTTGAATATCAATATACTGAATAACAAGGTATATGCTAACATGGTTTTCACAGAATTCTTCTGCCCCTTCATCCCCAGCGACAGATGGGGGACATGTTTTGTTGTTGTTTTTCAGTCATTCCAGTCGTGTCTGACTCTTCATGACCCCATGTGGAGTTTTCTGGGCAGAGACACTGGAGTGGTTTGCCATTCCTTTTCTAAAGTGCAATTATCTTTATGATGATCTTCCTGCTTATGCTCATGTATCTGATGAAAAGATATTTCTTGTTACCTTTGGGTGCCCAATAAAAACTCTGCCAACTCCTTTATTTGCTTCTACAAAGGGAACCTGTGAGTCATCCTTCCCTTTAGCTGCAACCTTTTTTTTTTTAAGTTTTTAGGCAATTGGGGGTAAGTGACTTGCCCAGGGTCGCACAGCTAGTAAGGATCAAGTGTTTGGTCTGAGGTAGGATTTGTACTCAGACCCTCCTGACTTCAGGGCTGGTGCTCTATCCACTACGCCACCTAGCTGCCCCTTAGCTGCAACTTTCTTAAGTGTTCTGGAAAGGCAGAGAATTCCAGAAACTGCCATGATGTTTTAAAAAAAAAAAAGCATTCATAAAATTTGTTTTTAAAAGAAATAAAATTAATTCATGTTTATAGACAATCTAAAAGCTTTTGGCACCCTCTGCTCCTTTTAGTCACTCTGACACATCACAGCACACAGCAGAAGCAGATGGGGAACCCAGCAGGACCCATGGACTGTTTCACTTTTCTTTGATTCTTGGCTCACCAGGTCCAAAGAATTCATTGCCTAGTGGGTGACCTGCTGGCAAAGATCTTCTCTGCTTAAAGCAGATACAGTCTATCATTAAGATCATACTGAAAGTTATTCCAGCCAAGTAGAATCAACACAGACTATGAAAAGCCAGAATTACCTCTGCACCTTGATGAGACATTCAAATGAGATTTTTGTGGAGGACTCTGTACTTGCCACAGCATAAATGCAGCCCAATTATTATATTACGGTGGAATGTTCATTCATTCTTCGAATAAGCATTTATAACTATGTCCTGGGCACTGGGGGAAAGGAAGGGGAAGGAACAAGCATTTATTAAGTGCTTACTATGTGCCAGGCCAATGATATCATTTACCATTTACCCATCCATCTCCACCCAGTGAAACTCCTCTCCATGCCATCCTATAAAATAAGGGTTCTTAACCTGGATTGGTGAACTTGGGATGTTTGAAAATATTTTGATAACTGTATTTCAATATATTTCCTTTGTAATTCTATGTATTTTATTTTATGAATTTAAAAATATTATTCTGAGAAGTTCATAGGTTTCAATAGGATACATAACAAAAGTCATGACAACAATGTCTAATAGTGACATTAAGGCAATGATAACTTTCTAGACAATGCAAAATACCTCAAATAGAAATTGGCTGAGATTTTCTTACCAACCTGTAAATATCACCAAATTTCATTATATTAAAATTCATGCCTTAGTAATTTAGTAGTAACAATGCTAATAACTAACTACTAATAATAATTATAATAGCTGAGTTATATAGCACTTGACAGTTTACAAAGTTACGAACTGTAAATTCATGGAATCAGTCAATTATGAGCTAAAATGTCAAGATGGAGTTTTAGTGTGGGGTTTGTTTGGTTTTTTTTAGAAAAAAAGGCAATAATATCAATCTCTCCTTTGAAGACTTTATAGTTCATATGAATTTACATCTATGACCTGCTTCTCAAAGCATGATTTAAGCTACCTATCCTATTTCATTGCTCAGAACAACCAGGCACTGTCGCTGGAGTTCCCCAAATTTAAAGCATTAAAGTGAGATTGGTCTTTGAATTTTTAAATGATTTGCTGTAAAAATATCAGTTTAAGATTAAGTCAATAAAATTAATCATTCATGACCCTGAAGGCGGAAGGGGTGAGGGTAGGAGGGAGTGGGAGGAAATTGGAAAACACTACAAAATTTAAAGCTGCCAGGAGAGAAGGGACTGGGGGAATTACTGTTAATTCACCCTGGCCAAATTCAAATACAAGCTGTTCTTTGTAATTCAACTTGGGGTGTCGTTTTCTTGTCACTATCTGCAAATGTAACCAAGAAATATGGTCAAATCAACCAGCATATGTGCAGACGTAGTTTGATATAATGGAAAGAACACAGGGCTGGAGAGGGTCTGTAAACTTGGGTTCAATCTAAGTTCCAACATTTATTACCTGTGCCACTCTGCACAAGTCATTTGACCTTGTGGCCTCGGTTTCCCCACCTGTAAAATGAGAATAATAATGCCTGCATTTTTGATGAGAAATGTGTTTTATAACCTTTAAAGTCCTAAATGAACACATTTATTATGCATGTCTCTTTTTATTTTCTTTTTTTTTTTGGTGAGAGAGAGGTTTTGACCTATGAGTTCATCCATGGAGGACACCCTCCCTCAATGCAGAATGGCAATTCATCAGCCATTCTAAGACACAGTCTTAGAAAATTTCTTGAGGCATTTAATATTATGTGATTTCCTCCTCTACCTAGCTAGCACTCTGCTTGGTCTGAACTCCAGGGAACCAGATGCCCCTCCCAGGATAAGCTAATTATCATTCTGTTTGACTCAAATATTCAGCACCTTTCAACTCCCTCAACCTCCTCTCCCCTCTGATTGGAGGGAGGATGAAGCACTCACCAGCAACCAAAGTTTTCCTTTATAGAGGGCGGATCTGAACTTTGCAACTC